>NC_083433.1:48559583-48805038 GCF_020745735.1 Hemiscyllium ocellatum | reverse complement strand
TATTGTCATTTTTAAAGAATATCATCAGTGTGGAAGCAGCATATCCCATCCATTAAGTCCACACTGACCCCCCAAAGAGCATCCCCCCCAGAATTGCCTGCCCTTCACTATCCATGTAAACACTGCATTTCCCATGACTAACCTACCCATCCTTGGACACTATGGGAAATGTAGCATGGCCAATCCACTGTAAGTTGCATATCTTTGGACTGTGGGGGAAATTGGAGCATTGTGAGGAAACCCCACACAGAGCGTCGTCCGAGTTTGGAATTGAACCCAGCTCCATGGTGATGGGATGTAGCAGTGCTAATCACAGATCCACCATGCACACCCGTTAGTTCTATTAGTTAATTGTGGCTGACTAAGAAATCTGCCTGACTTGTTCCTGTCACTGAACCTGACCCAGTCTGAGACCTTTATCATTGGCCATATCACCAACCTGGTCACATTTAAAATTTGTTGGGAGCAGTGGAGGAGTGGGACTAGATAAAGAAACAGTGACACCCTCCAACCTCAGTCAGAGCAGGAATTAGGAGAAATTCACCAAGTCGGATTTCATTCAAGCGGGAATTCTCTTTCCCAGAAGTTTGGGATGGCTGAATCTTTATATTATATTGAGCTTGGTTTCACCTGATTGCCCATAGACAGGTGAATCAGGGATAATGGCGAATGGAGAGAGAAGTGTAGTTGGGACCACAATGAGATGAACTTATTTACTAGTGGAGTAGTGTCCAAGGGCCGATTGCCTAGCTCATATCCCTCAGCCCTGTGTTCTGATGTTCCATTCAGCCCTTCGGACCTGATACAGAGGGGAAGATCGAGGCCACTCCGATGGTGAGGTGTTGTTATGGAAATGTACTTGGAAAATCCAGGCTGAGTCAGGAACCGACCCCCACCCCCAATCCCTCTTTCCAGGCTTCCCCTCTCTGTAACTTCGGCTCCAGATGTTGGTCATGTTACAGGCCCAGATTCGCTGGGAATACATCCCCATACCGCACCCGGGATTAACTCAAACACATCATCTGCTCTCCCTGACTGCAACATTGTACAACACAACTTCCAGGAAAAGACCCATTTACTTTCCAAAAGCATAACATGTGAAATTAATAAATAGGAACAAGAGTAGGCCATTCGGCCCATCAAGCTATCCCTGTCATTTAATAAGAACATGGCTGATCTACTCCAGGGCTCACCTCCACTTTCTTACCGACTCCTTGTATCCCTCCACACCTCTCTGGGTCAGGGAATTCCCGACATTCATTACCTTCGGAGAGAAGACATCACTTGGCATCTCAGATTGAAATCGATACTCCTTATTCGGTACCTATATCCTCAAGTGCGACAATCTGCCCAGGAATGGAAACAACTTCTCAATATCTGCCTTCTCAAGCCCTTTCTGTGTCTTGTATATTTCAGCAGTATCTCTCCTCATTCATTTAACCCCCAATGAATAATCACCTCATCATTATAGAGGTTCTCTATAACTCAACCTTTTTATTCCAGGAAGCCGCCTAATGTCCCAACCTAGTTACTGCTGCATCAGCATGCTGACGTTATGTTTCATACACAGGAACCCTCCAATCCCTCTGTACTGCTCCTTGAATGGGAGTCCTCTCCGTTAAAAAAAAACAGCCTGCCTTTTGATTCTCAGTTTCATCGACAAACTCGGCTGTATATTGCACACAACGCCTTCTTTCAGACTGTCGGTATAGATTGTCAATAACTGATGCCATCGGATTCATAGCTGTGGTACTCCAGCAGATAAACATTTATCATAAAGATCCACTCATCCTGACTCTCCCATTTCGATGTGTTAACCAATCACCATCACATGTTAATACCTCATCCGTCATCATACGATCTTCTGGCTTGAGTAAGATCTTTTATTTGATCATACCCTGTGGAAAAGTTTTGGAAAGCCTCTTGTCTATCAGATATCCCCAGATCAAATCCGCTTGTTACATTTTCAGGCATCTCGAAAAAAAACTTTGCATGATCTTACAGGGCAAAATATAACTTCCCTTTCACCAAACCACACTGACTCTGCGTGAAGCTTTCCTCAATGTCCATGCTGGCCAGGTTTTCCAAACTATACTAGCCCCATCTGCTTTCGTTTGGCCCATATGCCTCTAAATGTTTCCCATTCATATGTTTGTCCAAATGAGTTTCAAATGTTGGAGCTGTACATGGATTTACCACTCTTCCTCTGGCAGCTTATTCCATTTCCACACAACCCTCTGTGTAAAGTCATTGCCCCTGAGCCCCTTGTAAATGTTCCCCCTTTCAAATTAAACCTATGCCTTCCATGGCCGAACTCTCCCATCCTGTGGAAAAACCCTTGGATATTCACCCGATCCATACCTCTCATGATTTCATAAACTTATGGAATGTCAGCCCCACAACCTTCTACACTCCATCTGATACTAACTTCAAGAACATACATTTAAAGATAAGTACTGCAATTTTGAAACTATATTAAACATGACAGTAAAATAATACTCAGCCCAAACTTCATCCTGTTATTTGTCTTTCTCCATATTAAATACTGAGGCAACATGAAACACTTACGAGTGCCAATAAGAAGTCAAGCACCTGCATTTATTTGTCTAAAGGGGGTGATGATCTCGACAATGAAAACGTATCTATGGCCAGATCTATATAATACCATATAGTCAAAATGCCCCCTCCTGGTCTCCCTATGGCCTTGTGTGCTTGTGTCTTCCTTATCTTGCACTCAATAGAGAGAACCCCTTTTCCCCCAGTTACATCTTAATTTAAACCCGTTTTACATACTCTTCTTTTATCTTTTGTAACACCCACTTTTCCCTGTCACCCATTCCCCATCTCTGGCTACGGATTAAAACCACATTTTCCAATCATTTTCAATTCTGAAGAAGTGTCACACTAGACTCGAAACACTAATTCTGTTTCTCTGTCTCTGCAGATGCTGACAGACCTGCTGAGTTTATCCAGAAATGAATAGGGGCACAGAAAAAAATTTCAATTAAACAAATAACGATCGATACTGTAAATAAAAATACCAAAAATTGCTGGAGAGACAGGAAGCTTTGTCGAAGGTTCAATGGACCTGCAAGTTTATATCTGCATTCACACCAGAAAATGCTGCAACATCTTCAGCAATTTTTTCAGCGATTTCTGTTTTTGAACAATTTCCAACGACATATGTAAAAGATGCCCAAATATTCTGTCCAACATGGAGCGCCGTACACTGGGAACTGAACAATAACGCATGGTGACAAGTTCCTTGACTCTGAAACTGCATAATGCTGGCATCACTGACACTGCAGAGCTCTGAATCATGGTCAGGGAGAAAAACAGAGGGAAACACATTCACTTCAAATACAGAAGATGGCATTACTGAAGGGAAAAGATTCAGATTACTACCTTAAATTGATTGAGTTATAGTAACAAATTGGAGGCCTGACACCAAGGAAAGAATTTCAACAGAATGAGAATATGAAAATGAAAGGGTTGACGCATCAGAAACCAGAGTAGGTCAGTGAATACAGTTCTGTTGGGTGAATGGGTCTCGGTGTGAACTGGGGGACAGTCAGTGGAATTGAATTGTAGATATTGCAGCTTAAACTGGGTTATCATCTGATGCTGTAGGTCACAGCAGCAGCATAAACAGAATTGTATTCAATGACAATCTGTAACCTTTCGCTCAGGGTAATCTCTCAGTCCACTATGAACATCACGCAGATCTATGGTTCAGTGATGAGTGTTGGTGAACATGTCAGGGTCAGTACCATCTGATGACAACCCATTAAAGCTACCGCAGTTGACTGGTTACATTCGAATCAGCAGAACTAACATCTGGTACAGAGGCAGAAATGATCCCACGACTAGCAAACCTGATCAAAGCTCTGTCATCCTGCCAAATCCAAGCATAAATGTCGATGGACCATTAAACAATTTACTGGAGGAGAGGACTGCACAAATATCCCCATCCAAATAATCGAACAGTCCTGTGCATCAGTCGAAAAGTCAAGCATGTGGTGGCTGCACTATCCTCAGCCAGACATGTTGAGTGGATGATCCACTTCACCCTATCATGATGCTCACAGAATCACAGATGAAAGTCTTCAACCAATTCGATTCGCTGCAGATGACATGAAGAAACAGCTGAACACAGTAGATACGACAAAGGCAATGGGCCCTGACCCAATTCCTGCAATAGGACTGAAGACTTGTGCTGCACAACAAGCCGTGTCCCTGCGGAAGCTGTTTCATTCCAGTTCCAACTCTCACATCTCCCTGACAATGTGAAAAATTACTCAGCTATGACCAGTTCCCTAAGAGGGGAATAAATACAATCTGACCAATTAGCATCTCATCAGTCCCATCACGACAGTCAAGGTTGTGGGAGTTTTTTTTTTAACAGAGTTATCAAGCAGCACATTAATCACCAGCTTAGTGTAGTTTCCGATAGGTCCCCATGTGGAGATAGTGCTGTAGTGGAATTGTAATTGGATTACGAATACAGACCAGGCTAATGCTTGGCAACTGGTGGAATAATAAAAACAATTATTAACATATCGAGATCTAAAATCTGGTGTCCGTAACAGTGATCTTGTGTCCAATGTTGGTTGTAAACATCTATCTCCTTATCCAATGTACTTTGAGGAAGTGAAACTCCCGTGCTTTCCTGGTCTGGCCTAAAAGTGACGCCAGACATACAAACATGTGATAAATTCTTCAATGGTCTCTGAAACAGCCAAACAAGAACTCAATTGTATCAAATGCTCCGAGTTCTTAAAGGATATAGCCGGAGAGAACACCCGGCCCCAACCTTGGTGTCGGAAAAGGGAACGGGAAACATAGTCCTGTTGACCATGCAGAGACTTCCTTCCTAACATCTGACGGTTTGTGACATTTGCAGAGTTTTTCCACAGGTTGCACAGGATCATCGGGAAATGAGTACGTCACACAACACATTGAGCTATCCCTGTGCTAGTTAATGGCCTAACATCTCCTTCATGCAGTTTTATACATACAATATTCATATGCCTTAAAATGTTTAAACATTGTGAAATATAAAATGAGAACTGCTGTAGTTCCTTCAGTCCATCAATTTTGCTCCTCCATTCAATATACAGGCAGTTCTCTGATAACGCGTGTTGATTAAATACAATTTGGCCGGACTGTGATACATGAACCTTTATCCATGAGGTGAACTCTCATTCACTGTGACGCAATTCCTTGCCGGGAACAAGCTGAACAGCAAAATCCAGCCTCAGGATCCTCTATCTGCAAAATATACAATCAATGTGTTCAGGTAAAACAGGAATGCAATCCGCTCTGGAAGCCTTGAAACTGAGCCTGAAACCGGGAATTGTAGTCTACATTTAGAAAGAACTTTATTTCAAACTGTGGGAGAATCTTGAGGAGAACTGGAATTTCCCCATCGGCATCACGTGTTCAGTCAGCCCCACGCACTTTCTGGAGAAGAGTGTGGTGTATGGTACATTGCTGTAGACAGTGACTGTAGTTTGAAAATGTTACATTTAGAGGACAGTTTTATTACAATATGTGATTTAAAGATGTATTTTAGACTGTGCTAGTGTATGTACTAGTCTAAAGTTAATTTTTGGCTTGACTGATATTTTTGGGGGTTCGTCCCTTACCCTTTTTTTCCCATAGACCCCATTATTAATACTGCACGATTTTCTACAACACTGTGTTGCAAAGGAACACAGCTGCTGCGCCATTGGAGAACAACCTGGATTGATAGCTGATCTATCTTCACACGATACTCCTGCTCTCTCCCTATCCCTATAATTTCCAGAAATCCTTATTTATATTCAGCGCCTTGGTTTCCACAGCCTGATCTGGGAAAGAGTACCCCTGGTTCGCCGGTCTCTGAGTGCAGACATTTATTCTCATCTCAATGCAAAGTGGCCTGTCTGTACCTAATACTGTGGCCCCTTGTTTTAGACGTCCACGACAGGGAATTGCCATCCCTGCTTGCAACCTGTCTCGCCCTGTCAGAGTTTTATATATTTCACATTGATCACCACTCATTTTCCTAAACGGCATGGAATACAAGCCCAGTCGCCCCAAACTCTGCTCCCACAACAAGCCTGTCATCCCAGAGATCAGTCTGGCCATCCTTCACTGCTCTCCCTCAATGTCAGGTTTGTCCTTTATTGGATAAGGTGATCAAACCTGCACACAATACTGTACAATGTTCGAGATGGAGTCTCACTGTACAGCTGCAGTAAGATATTCTTACTCCTATACTCAATTCTCCTGAAATGAAGGTGAAAACACCATTTATCTTCCTACCTGCTTTCAGTTCCTGAAATATTGCTTTCAGTGACTGGTGTACAGGGAGATCCAGATTCATTTCAATATCATAGTTCCCCACTTGCAGGGTCTATATACACTGGTCAGCGTGCCAATGCCATTCCCAGTATTGACTTCCGGTTTCAGAACTCATTGCCATATATGTACCGAGAGGGCTGCGCAGAAATAAACAAAAATGCAGCTTAAGTTCCTTTATAGAGCAACATTTTTCAACCACGCCCTTTCCAAATGGGAGCCTGCCGTTTTATTGTTCCCATCAATGTGCACAGCGTCTCATCTCTCCCGATGGTCTCCATCTGCCACGTATTTTCCCAGTAATTTCACTTGTCTCAGTCACTTTGGAGCTTTTTTACATCCCCCTCACCCACCCACTTTCAGTGCTGTCAGCAGAGTTGGGATTATTGCATTTGAGGACCTCAACCAAAGATATGATATGTATTGGGAATAATTGGGGTCCAAGCCACGATCCTTGCTATTTCCTACTAGCCTTCCATTTTAAAAAAAAATTGTTTTATTCCTATTCAGTGTTGCCTGCTAGCTCTCCCATTCTAAAACCATGACCATATATTATCCTCAGTCCCACAGGATTCCATTTCGCACAATAGGTTTGGGCTTTATCAAAATTCTTTTGAAATTCCACTTGAAGTGCATTGATAGCTTCTCCATAATTTTGATAAATGCCACTTATTTCAAATATAATTCCCCTTTCGTAAATCTCTGTTGACTTTTGTCTATGCCCATTAATGTCGGTCCAATACTTTGTCTAAACTGTCTAGTTGCTAACTTGATTATATTCCCTTTTTCTCACCAGACTAAAGATCCATAGTATTGCTAGGAAGTTTTCTTTTTGTTTTGTATTCCCCTGTGGAGGCATAACCGAAGTGTTTGGTCCACAGTTCTGCTATTTCCCGGTCCTGCAAATTTCTTCTCTTAATTTTGCCATTAGCATATTGTCATAAAATATTACAAGTTCTGTCTTATCAACTTTGTTAATATATTCTTCAGAAACCTATCAATTCCTATCTTAAGGTACTCAGTGATTGGCCTTCCACAACCATACAATCACAGAAGCAAAGACTGCGTACAATCAGAAATACAGCACGGTCTACACTCGACCCACTTTCTGACACAATACCTGTAGCTGTAAATCTTAAGGCATTTCAAGTGCACTACCATGTATTATCTAATGGTTTTGAGATTACCATGACAACTCCCCACTCAAGAATTGTATTTCAGACACCAACAGACTCTGGGTGAAAAGCAATCCTCAAATCCTCACTGAACCGCAAACCCTTCACTTTAAAGGTGTGGCCATTTGACTAAAAGGAATAACAGCTGTCCATACACCCTGTAATCCTATGCTTCTGAATCACGCACTCCCCGCCCCCAGCCTCCTCTCCTCCAATCTAAACAACCAAAGCTTATCCAGCTTCTCTCTATAGCTGATATGCTCCATCCCAGGGAACATCCTGGTGAATCTCCTCTGCACCCCCTCCTGTGCACTCACATCCTTCCTGTAATGTGGTTTCCAGAACTACATTTTGTATTCCATCTTGGCCTCACCAAAGTTCTGCATAGCTCTTATAGTCTGTGGCTCAATGAAGCAATGTTATGTTTACAGCCCCCGATGCTTTCCCAAATTGTGTATTAACCTGTCCATCACATTCAGGGATGTGAGTAGAAGCACCCTCTGACCTTCCTAGTGTGCTGCCATTCATTGAGTCCTCCCTGTCTGGTTCCTTCTTCCAAAGTGTATCACCTCATATTTAACAGGGTTAAATTCCACCTGCCATTGAATTCCCAACTGACCATTCCACCTGTATCTTCCCGTAACTTAACGCCTTCCTCCTCACTGCCAACCAACCAGCCAATCTGCGTATCAAACACAAACATACTTATCACACTCCCCACCTCTCGTCCATATTCACAGCTACATCATTTACGAGTATCATAAATATTTAAGTTGAAAATCACACAACATCAGGTTAGAGTCCAACATGTTTGTTCGGAGGCACTACCTTTCGAACCGCTACTTCTTCATCAGGTGATTGTGCGCTTTGATGAAGAAGCAGCGCTTCGAAACCTAGTGCCGCCGAATAAACCTGTTGGACTATAATCTGGCGTTATGCGAGTTTTAGCATTGTCCACCTAGTCCAACACCAGCACCTCCGAATCACAAACAATGACGGACACAGCACTGAACCCTGTGGTATACCATTGGATACTGGTCTCACGTCTACCACCACCTTCTGTGTCCTACGACTAAACTTCATTTGGATGCAATTTGGCAAGTCATTAATGAGTCCGACCTGTTCCCTGGTTATTCTGATTCTGCTGGACACAATTGTTGAATATCTGGAAATTCACCCTAACTTGCCCTGCCAGCAGGTTTCCATGCCCCTGTGTTCGTTAGTCCCCTACGTGTGCAGAATTCCCTCCTTTTTGCTGCCTTAATTGGCTTGTCCTTTATCCTGCCACTATTTCCCTTGAATGTGGATTAGACAGCCGGAGAAACATCCTGTTAATTTCCAACTTGTCACATGTTTTGTGACTTTTATGTATTTCACAGTGACCAATCTCTCATTGTTTGAAACACTAGAGAACACAGACCGAGTTTCCTCATCAGGAAATCTCACCATCTGTGGGATTAATCTGGAAAATGTCCATTGAACTTCCTTTGTCGTCAGTATATTCTTTCTTAGATTTGGTCACCAAAAATGTACTCAATGTTCCAGGCATAGTACTCACCAACACGCCGTTAAACTGTCTCAACATGTCTTTACATCTGTATTCTGAATCCCTTAAAGCAAAGCAATCCAAACTTTAACTTACCACTTGCATATATTCCTCCAAATAACTTTCACATTCATTGCATTTACGAACTCATTGTTGAGTTCTTATAGAAAGCCTTCTAATAATCTAAAATATGCCAATTGTACTGGTTCGTCATTACTTAAGCTGTAAGAATCAACTTTAAACAAATCGAAACCTTGTCAAGTATGAATTCCCTTTCAAAATTGCGTACTGATTCTCGCCAATGTTACTCTTAATTTCTAAATAACGAATGTCACATCCTATATAATACATTCCAACAGTTTCCCCACAAATGTCAAGTTAATTGGTCTGCAGTTCTCCACACTATCTCTTCTTCCCTTTGCAGATGCTTGGGTCACTACCGTTCATCTATAGTGCTTGGATCACGTTTACTGATGTCCATTTATCTTCAACGGCTTCCAGACTATGCAGAATGCAGTGGGAAATAGAACACAGTCAGTGACAGTGCAACTAATACTTCTATCAGTGGTTTATTTCTGAAGATTTTAGTATGAAGTACATCTGGTTTGTTAAGGTTAGCAATGCTTAATCCAGCTGCATGTTCAAGTAAAGCCTTGTTACTGATATAAATTGACTTTATATCTTTCGATCCCCAAGTCCTACATGACGATGTCGTATTTCTGGGTGATTTTCTGGACCTTCCTCCATGAAGACAGATGCAAGGTAACTGGTTATTTACTTGGCCATTTCCCTGTTATCCATATAAGCTCGTCTCTCCTGGTTGCAGATTTCCACATTAGAATATGCTTTTCTCTTTCTTTTGGAATATACAGCATAGATTTATGCAGTCTTTATGTTCTATTTGTTTGTGTGCATGTTCGCTTTTTGATTTCCTTACCCGTTTCTTGGCCCTCCTTTTCTGGATCGTAGATTTCTGAGAATTCTCAGGATTCCACAATGGCTGGAATTCTTCTGAAGTCACTTCATGTGCTTAAAATAATCTTTAATTTATTATGCTAATCATTGTTAACTCACTTTCTCACTCTTGGGTGTTCTACCCGAAATAAATAAACATATTTTTCAGACGTTGTAGTATTTATACAAATCTCCTGGTCCTGACCACATATATTCAGGAACACTGCAGGACAGGAAAGACATAGCGGGGGCCCTGGTTCGTACTTTTGCATCATCGGTAGCCAACGGGTGATGTCCTGGAGGACTGGAGGGTAGTGAATGCTGTGCCGTTATTCAAGAAGGGCTACAAAGATATACCAGGGAACTATAGTCCAGTAAACCTAAAATCTGTAGCACGTAAGTTACTTGAGAAGATTCTGAGGGAGAAGATATACATGCATTTGGAAAGACAGGGCCTTGCGAATGGGGGATTATGGCTCACAAGTTTGTTAGACTGCTTTGATAATATGACCAGTAACTTTGACAAGGGCATGTTTGTATATTTAGTCCATATGGATTTCAGTGAGGCCTTCAATCAGGTTCTACATGGTACGCTCCTCTGGAAGTTTAGATCGCATGGAATTGAGGGGAAGCTGGCAAATTAGGTCCAAAATTGGCGTGATGAAAGGAAGAAGAGGGTAATCGTAGAAGGATGCTTGTCGGACTGGAGGCATGTGATTAATGGAATGCCTCAGGGATCGGTGCTGGGACTATATATATATATATATATAGTTGTGATTCTGTTCGCCGAGCTGGAAGTTTTTGCTGCAAACGTTTCGTTCCCTGGCTAGGGAACATCATCAGTGCGTTTGTTGGAGCCTCCTGTGAAGCATATATAAAACATCCATATATACACACACGCATATCTATGATTTAGATGAGAATGTACAGGCATGATTTGTAAGTTTCAAGGTGACACTAAAATAGGTGGAATCGTGGACAGTGAAGGAAGGTTATCAGAAATTTCAGAAATTACAGCAGTACATTGATTAGGTGAGGAAGTGTGCCGAGAAATGGCAAATGGAGTTTAATTCAGATAAGTGTAAGTTCTTGCATTTTAGAAAGTCAAATCAAGGCAGGAGTTTCATGGTGAATGGTAGGGTCTTAAGGAGTGCAGTGGAACAGAGTGACCCTGGAATTCAGGTGTACAGTTCTCTGTAAGTGGAGTCCCAGGTAGACAAGGCACTGAAAAAGGCATTTGACTCACTGGCCTTCATCAGTTAGTGCACTGAATATCGAAATTAGGGAGTTATGTTGTAGTTATACAAGATGTTGGCAAGTCCATGCTTGTCACGTCATGTTCAGTTTTGTTCACTTTGCTTGAGGAAGAATGTTATTAAACTGGAAAGAGTGCAGAAGAAATTTACAAGGATTTTGCCAAGACTCAATGGTCTGAGTTATAGTGAGAGGTTGAACAAGCTTGGAGTTTTTACTTTAGAATGTATGAGACTGAAGGGGATCTGACAGTAGTGTAAAAGATTATGGGAGGCAGTGATAGAGTGAATGCACTCAGTTTTTTTCCCCAGGATTGGGCAACCACGGACTAGAGGGCATCAAGTTAAGGTCAGAGAGGAAAGGGTAAAAGGGAGCCTGAGGGGTAATTTCTTTTACACACAGAGTGGTATGCATATGGGACGAGCTACCAGCAGAAGTGGTTAAGGCGGGTACATTCACAAAATTTAATAAAACATTTGGACAAGCACACACGTAGGAAAGGATTAGAAGGATGCAGGGAAATATTTTGTTCGGAATGGACCAGTTTGGGCCGAATGGCCTGTCTCCGTGCTGTAAGAATCTATGAGTCTAACAACCATTGTTCTCCTACTGAATGTTATATTTTACTTCCCCAATTTACTGGAGCGAACTTGACACTCTAGCCTCTGGGCTTCCATGATGTTCCAGAATGTTCAACCATTCCATATTGAATGCAGACGCCGTGTAAAATACAACATATTCATGTCACTATTCCGCCAAAGCTGCTTCAGAGCAAGGTTAGTAATTAGTCCTCCGACCACACAATAAACAATAGGTGCAGGAGTAGGCCATTCTGCCCTTCGAGCCTGCACCACCATTCAATATTATCATGGCTGATCATCCTTGATCAGTATCACACAACACCAAATCCGAAATAATCTACCTCTAGTTAGGTCCACAACCTACTCTTCAACCTACCTGATATACACTTACGGAATTTATTTTTCACAACATTAGCAGTCACTTAGTTAACTCAGTTTCGATGCAACTTGACACCATCTATTATTACTGCAGAACCCACGAGTATTTGTTACTCATTCACAGGATTGGGGCTTCATTGGATAACCAGCATTTGCTGGCCATACCAGACGGCAGTTCAGAGTTAACAGTGTTGTCTTGGACCTGGAGTAACGTGCAGGCCAGACCAGGTAAGAACAGCCAGTTTCCTTCACTAAAGGACAGTAGTGAACCAGATGAGTTTTTCCAACAATCAACAATGGATTCCTGATCATCATAAACTCTCGATACCAGATACTTATTGAATTCAAATTCCACAACCTGCCATGGCAGGATTTGAATCCATGTCCCCAGAACATTATATGGGTCTCTAGGTTAAGAGCCGAGCGATAATATCAGTATGTCTTGGCTTCCCTTTGCATATAGTTGCATATCTAATTTCCAGAGCATATGACGCAAAACATTTGCGCGACAGTTTTGGTTCAGATATATAACACAACAAGTTTGTTTCTCTTTGCTATTTGTAAGATTCACCCAAACTGATTCTGTGGAATCTGATGGACAGGGCCTGTGTCGTTACTAGTGATAGACTTGGATAAGGCATTCGGGGAGGCTCACCTCGATGCTGAGATGATCTGAAGACATGTCCAGCAATACAGGACAAGCATCAATATCCATTCCGCTCTGTCAGGATAAGTGTCGCCGTATATTCGCACTGTTCCCTCACACTCACTGTATATCTGTTACAGCACCTACCCTCAACCAAGGCTCACGCTCTATCTCCAAATAAGGCTCAAGCACGACCATTCCCGCTGTTGAATTCAGCACCTTCCTCCCCCACATTCTCTGTCCCTGATACAATAGCCCCGCACACTAATAGCACTACATTCATACAACACTATGGACAGCCGCCCTCCGGCCACCTCACCATGTCACACCTCACCTGGCAGAAAGGGAGGTTTGCAGATGCTGGAGATCAGAGCTGAAAATGTGTTGCTGGAAAAGCGCAGCAGGTCAGGCAGCATCCAAGGAACAGGAGAGTCGACCTTTCGGGCATAAGCCTCACCTGCCCCAGCACTAAAAGCAGGGACATCAACTCTCACCCTCACTCATTCTCTCCCTTTCTCCCATTCCAGGAGAAACAGCCTGAAAAAGGACAGAAAGGGCCAAGCCGGGTGATGGAGTGTCGGATATCCATTCCATCATCCCCCTACCATGATATGTGGGGAGGATCCTGGAGAGAGCTGGAGAGGACCAGGAAGCCTTGTTGGAGATTCTGAAACATCCACGTCCCACCAACCGAGTAAGGAGCAATATTCGGTAAAGAACAATTCTCAATTCAAACCTACTGTCAGTTCCAAACTCATCTCTCTCACTCGCAGAAGAACAGATATCCCATTGCACAGAGATGCAGGCATTGAATTACACAGAAGTATTGGGAAATACCCCAATATACTAACATGCACAATGCATACAAGGAGATAAGCATGCACACACATAGAAGCACACAAAGACATATACCGTCACACACAAATAGACACAAACACAGATAGAAACACACAGGCTGATACACAGACAGACAGACATAGTCACGCAAATACAAAACAATAACAAGCACATGGACACACACACATATAAATGCGCATTAAGACACAGACAGTAGTGCCATTAAGTCACAAATAAACACTTTTTTTATTTATAAGGAGATCAAAGATTCTAGGGAGAAGGTAGGAGACTGATGTTGTGGAACATATTAGAAATGACTGAATGGTATACCAGACTCGATAGGTCTAATTCTGCTCCTTTTGTAATGCTCATGTGGTGTCATGCTCTTCCTGAGACAGCAGCAGCATCATATTTGATTGGAAAGAGTCAGTGGTAATGTGGGAAAAGATTGGAGGGCAGAATGGTTAATGTCGATTCCTAGTTATTGTACCACTATATCCGAAATGGGGCAGTGATTTAACATGAGGTTAACACAGTTTTTAAAAACTGTGTCCCACAGTGGAAGAAGGATGTCCCTTTCCCTTCACTGTTGTGCTGTCTGTGGTGTCCTCATCCTCAGGGAGCAGTGAAGACTCGGTTAATTAAGGTATTTTAGTTTGAGGTTGACTGATCTTTGCTGGACAGGAGAGTCAATGTTTACTGGGAACAGACAGGAGACAGATGGTCAGACACACTCGGATCAGCCATGAGCATTCTGAATGGTGTCGCCAAATGGCCAACTGCTGCCCCTTTCCAATCTGTTGTTCCATCAACCCACCCTCCTGGCTGTTACAGGAATATACTGCTGCCCCTACTCCATGTGTTGTTCCCTCAATCCACGCTCCCGGCCGTTAAAAGATATACTGCTGTCCCTACCCCGTGGGTTGTTCCCTCAATCCACCTCTCAAAGCGATTACAGGTCAGACAGCCATCCCATTCAGCCAGACTGTATCGTTACAATGAGACGGAGGAGACCATTCTATCCCTACAAAGAATTACACAGGAATATAGGATGAAGTAATTCATCTCGTTGAGTACATTACACAGCCCAGAACGAGGCCATTCAACCCGCCTGAAGTGCTACACAGGAATAGGGATGCTGTCACTAACAGGAAATGGTAGAGATATATGATTTTTTAAACAAAACTGTAACTAGTTTTGACTCAGAGATCACTGGCGGGTCATCAATGATCAATAATCTATGTCAAATATCTGGATGAACGGACTGAATGGATCAAAGCTGAACTACCTTGTACACCAAAATGATCATTCAATAGATCTTCAAATGGAGGTAATGAATCTGCATTATGATGCAGACAGGGAAGGTTAGTGAGGATACCCTCAGCAGAAATAATATAATGTGAGTTGTCTATTGCAGTAAGGAACAATTTAAATGGAGAGAGATTGCAGAACTCTGTGATGCAGATGTTTTTCATATTCCTGGTACATGAATCATATGAAGTCAGTCTGCAGATGCAGCAAGCGATTCGGAAGGTAAGTGGAATGATGCTGTTTGTGGCAACGGGTATTGGGTTTAATTAGTAATATTTCACTGTATCTGTACAGGGCATTGCTGAGACCACATCAGATCCACTGGGTGCAGTTTTGATCCTCTCAACTAAAAATAAAACCGGATACAATTCATTTCAAAGATGTTCAAAGATGCTTCCTTTTACTCATTCCTGAGGGCTCTTGTTATCGGGAATTATCTGTTTGGATCTTAGATGAGAAATCTTATTGAACCACGATTTTCAGAGAAGTTGTTCAGCTGGATACATATTTTCTCTTGGTTAAGAAGACTAAAGTTAGATAATATTTTTTTTGAATGAGATGCATTGGTATTAACACAAATATTATGAAGATATCAACCCATTTTTTAAAATTACGCAGATGCACATAAACATCTCATCAAATCATAAAACGGGCACATAATTTTCTTTTGCTAATGAAAGGCACTGTGCACAACAACAGCAATGATGCTGCATACAACATACAGTCTATTATCATCCATTCCAGAGAATGTACATGGAGAGTGCACATGGTCCAGTTTGGTTTTCAATTAACGTTCTTGTATTTTTCTACACAGAGACGGAGAAAAATATTACTTGCTTCAGAAGCAGCAGCTAATTGGTCTCTCTCTCTCTCTCTCTCTCTCTCTTACTGTGTTCTGCCTGAAAACAAGGCGTGAGAGCAGAAAAATCCTGAGCCATCTTTACCACTCGTAGAGGATTCCTAATGAGGATTCATAGGAATCTCTGTACAGCTCGAAGCAAAGGGAATTCAGCCAAATCCAACTGTTCCAGGAAGAAATCCGCATTCCCAGACATTTGTGTGAGCAGAATAAGTTCAAAGTCAGAAAAACATTTGGGACACTCTATCATTTTACCATTTGTTCACAGTTCAACTTGATGTGTCCCAGATTTTTCTAGAAAATTACCCAGTCTGATACCGATATCATTGGACACAGCACTCAACTGGTTACATTTAAAATTTGCTTTCACCAATAGAGGAGAGGGAAAAGATATGAGTGACCCTCCAACATTGGTCAGAACACAAACAAGAGATTCTCAAAGGGTTGATAAGGTGTGAATTCCCTTCCACAGAAGATTGTGATGCCTGGATATTTCCATGTGTTCAAAATTGTCTATGTAAGACATTTGAAAGACAAATGAATGTAGGGAAATGATACACTGACAGAAACGTGCTGCTGGGACCTTAATCAGATCAAAGTGCATGGTAGAGCCTCACTCAGAGATGACTCAAAAATGCTTTGCTCTCTCTGATTACAACATGCAATAACAGTACATCCAGGAAAATTACAGCCATTTACTTTGAAATTACAGAAAATGAAAACATAAAGAACAGGAATAGTTAATTCGGCCAGTCAAGCCATTGTATACAATCATGACTGACCTACTGTTAGCATTACCTCTTCCTTAATGGCCAGTTATTCAAAATCCTGAGCTCTCTGACCGGTCCAAGATTCATGTACCACCTCTTTAAATACTTTCAGTGATGTAGCTCCCCTTACTCTCTAGTCCAGATAATTCCTGACATTGATTACCCTGTGTGAGAGGAAAACACTCTCTACACATACACCATCACCTATTGATATGAACAAGTGGTGAACACAGGGGCTCAGGAAAGAGTGAATGGCCTTGAGATCAAGGCGGTAGTTGACTGAGGATGTTATCGGGACCACCTACTTATTTGAGCTTAATGAGAATCAGGTCTAACCTTCCCCACTGGTTGGGGTCTTTTAGAGCATAAAGGAAGATGTTTGTGGTCGGTGGCCGACAATCCTTTCAGTCCCGGGACATCTCTTCAGGAAATCCTCAAATTAACTCGCTCAGCACAAACATCTTCAGCTCCTTCGTCAACGCCTGTATGCCCCCATTCGCGGTGCTCCCCATCTATCTCAAGATCAGAAGCAGGGTGATCACTGAAGATCACACAATATTCAGAACAATTTGTACCCCCTCAGCTCCTGAACCAGTCTGTGTCTATATTCAGCAAGACCCAAACAACATTCAGGTTTGTGCTGTTAAAGTGTCGGTAACATTCATGTAACAGCACGGCCAGACACTGCACATTTCCACAGTTAAAAGAGGAGCTTATTCAGCACCTCAAGCTGGTTACATGGATATGTGAAAACCATTCAGCCCATCGAAATGACTGAACAAGAAGAGGGACAGCCCATTCAATCCTCCTACCTGTTCCACAGGAAGAGGAGGCATCTAGTCAGTACATTGATCTGTTAAACAGGAACAGGCCGAGTCCTTTAAGACCCCTAAACCTGTTCTATAGAACCAGGAGGAGACCATTCACCCCTCGAGACACTTTCACAGGAATAGAAGGGTGTCACTGATGCTCCATCCTGGAAAACAAATGGAGCAGATACTGCACTCACAGACGGCTCACGATGTTCCTCGTGGCTCCATTGCCTGTGGGACACATTATACTGTAACATGTTTTGCCGGCAGTGAGGAAGGAAGCCAAATGTTTTGTGCCAAGCCTCAAGGAGGCATCTTCCATCTCCAGGAAGACAGACCCATGTTCTCCGTGGGGGTCAGAAGCTGGTGGGGATAGTTAACTGTTTCAGACTGAAGGTATTGTGGCTTCTGTCGGGATGGTGGATAACGTGAAGTTCTATGTATGACCACACACCAAATACTCTGTATTAATGTTGGAAAAGTTTAGTTAAAGACTGGCCCTCTCTCTCTCAAACGAAATGGGGAGTGGAGTGGAGTGAGAGGGACGTTCTCAGAGTCTTTTAAGCCATCGAGAATCATGTAAACTAAGTAAAGAAAACATGGAACTTATCACCATATTAGTTCTGTTTGGAATATAATGAGTGACTGTCCATCCACTTAAGGTTCAATGCAATCACCTCTTATTCCTTCAAAGTGCTACAGATTAACCCTCAGGCACTCCCGATGGTACAATCATCCCAACAATGAGTCTAGTGAATCTCCATTACACTCTTTCTGCCAAGAGGATTATTCCTTATAAAGGAGAGAAAATCTGTGCACAATACCATAAATACTATCTCAACAACACTCTATGGTGGATCACACTAATTCTGTTCCCTCACTTAGCTGTCTCAGCTTCTTTCCTGTGGTATAAAAAGTCATTCCTTCTCACTATGCTGCGAATGATACGGCATTTTGAAGTTTCTTACATCTTTGCGTCAGTCATCACCAGAGGTGCCGATGGAGATGTATATCACGTTCAGAGGGAGACTCAATCAGAAAGAATTCACTTGAACCAGGGAATGGTCACCTACCTGAATGGAAATTACTTGCAGAAACATGGAAATCAGGCAGAGGAAGGGAGCTATCTTTCCTGTTGTTCTGCTCTCATGGGATGTGTGCAGCCCTGGTCAGGCCAACATGTTATGCTGATCTTGAACTGAGTGGCTGATTCAGCTGTTGCACAGGATATTAAAGAGTAAACCACATTGATGTGGGTTTGCAGTCACACAGAGACCTGAACATGGAAGAATAACCCATTGCCTTCTCTAAAGGACATGAGGCAAACAGATAGGCTTTTGTTTAAAACAAGTGGTGATGATTTCATTTGCATTCCATCAAATTACTTCATGAGACACAAAAAGATTATTATTCTGTGCCGCTTGATGATGAGTCAATGACTTGACCATCATGCACTGTCTGTCCATCTGACAGATTCTGTGGAGAGGACAAATTACCCATCTTAAGTGCAAATATGTTGTGATGTAAGCATAGTTAGAAGGGACATGAAACGGTTAAATCAGGACTTACTAAAGGCACAAATGATGGATTATTCAGCAGTTGCATTGAGGCTGAGAATGTGACTGAAATATCCTGATAGTGGTCCTGGGTAGGATTGGTGAGTGGGGAGAATATGTAGAAATGTGAATATGAATGGAGAAAAAAGATAATGGAGTTTCAGAACAGTCTGGTTTCTCCTCGCGTATTGTTGAGTAAGTTGTGGATAGTAATTTGCTAGTTTTAATCAGTAAGGAATAAATTTTTTGACTGGATCTGAAAATGAAGTCTTCCAAATTTTAAAATTTGAATATGAACAGCAATTCAGTTCAACTCAGTTGAATGGTCAGATGGAATGACTTACCAGGAACACCAACTATAGCGAGGATGGGATAGTAACCTCCTTGAATAATCCAATGGATATCTTCGATCCGTGATGGTAATGATATCCAAGGCCGAGAAAGGTAGTAAAGACCCAAGGATAAACTCCTGTCTGTTGCAATATTCCAGTAGAAGGTTCTCACATTCTGATCAATTAATTGAACGTCCCAGTCTAATGTTCTCAGATTCTGATCTCTCTTCCTCCATCTCTCGAGCTACAGATCCCTGTTAGTCCAGTCATTGATGCTCCCGCCCATACTGGGATAACACATTGAACCGAGTCCTTAATTAATAGAAGAGGCAAACCCTCCAGTGACACATCTCGGACCCACGGAGACTGACATCAATCACAGTCACTGAACAAATAACTCCAGCCAACGCCTTTCAATTCAATATTGTTTTATTCAAATTCAAAACAATGATTCAAACTGTCATTTTCTGGATGGGCTATGTGAGGGTGACTGATGGAACAAATCTTGAGGCTGGTAGATCAATTGAGTGTAATCATTCAATCTGTCTTGGATGCAGGAGTAATGCTATAAGTTCATCAGAACGTAAACATGCATCTCTGATTATACATTCTGGAGCTATTGATCAAACATAATAATTTCAATTAAACATTGAGACAATTTTTATAGTTTATGATCTGAGGGGAATGTGTGCCTGAGAAACGTGGGGTTGTAACAGACAAATGACATGGTTATGTTAACAGAGAATTGAATGTGACAAATGCAATTCAGATTGTTATTCCAGGTTCAGAGAGAGTCAGATGAGGCCTGTGCTATTGATGTGATCGATGTTACTGAACTGTGATGAAATGTCATTTACTGGACTTCACTTACAGTGTGGATATGGCATTGTGGAGGAGACAGAAAAGAGAGAAAATTGGGGGACATGGCAGTTCAGACAGGAGGGAGGGGCAATAATATTCCTCAGTCATCAGTGTTGGAATATTACTCTTTATAGCTCATATGAAGAAAAGATTGAAGGATACATCTAAAGTGAGGAATGAGGAGTACAATTTGTTTATTGAACACAAAATACGAGGACAAAATTATTTTCTGTCCGTACTAAACTATGGGAAGTACAAAAAAAAATACACTCATGATATTGAGCTATATAAATTGAAATGTGTATTACAAAATCACGGAAGTGCTGTGCAGTCTATGTCAATCATTATTTGGCCCACAGCTGAGATGCTGATTTCCCCTCTGTCAGTGATCCACCTCATTGAAATTGTCTGGCGCATTATCTCAGTACTGAGGGGATTCTGAATTCCTGCTGTTGTTCACCCAGTCTATTTAAATTAAATCACCTTCTCACTGTAGAAAAAAAAAACACTTGGCCTTTTGGACTCTATTTAACTGTCAGCAACTCAGCTCTGTGATATTGTTGGCGATAAATGATCTGGGACCAGAGCCAGTATCCGCGCAGTGCTTAAACCGTATGGCAATAGATAAAGGCCTTGCAGTCCGTGAGAATTTCTAAATAAAACTTCCATTTTCTGTTTGTTCCTGTCTATCTCCCCTCATGCTGTCTTCTGATCTATCCTACTCACCCGCGTTTCACATCCCTCCAATCACACCCTGTTTCCAAATTGTTCAGTTGTACAGCTTGATGTTGTGGCCATTTTGGAGAAATGGATAGAGCAGGGACAGGACTGATCATTGGAGGGTCCGGGCTTTAGATGCTTCATTCAGAACAAGGCAGGTACTAAAAGTGGGGCAGGGGTGGGGTTTGGGGTTGGGGAGGGTGGGGTGGCATTGAAAATCAAAGACACCATTACGTTGGTAGAAAGGATGCTTCATAAGGACTCGTGTACTGAGGTAGCATGGGAAGAGGTTAGAAACAAAAACGGAGAGCTCACCCTGTTGACTGGTCTCTATTGACCTCTGAAAAGTTCCAGAGATGTAGAGGAAAGGATTACAAAGATGATACTGGATAGGAGCGAAAGTGACAGATCAGTTGTTATGGAAGAATTTATCTTTCCATATATTGACTGGAAACGCTACAGTTCAATAACTTTGTCCAGGTCAGTTTTTGTCCAATGTGTGCAGAGTGGTTTCCTGACACCGTATGTATATAAGCCAACAAATTCCGTTATCACTTTTTACATTAAAGATTTGATTCTGATACGAAAATGGTAATATTATTATTATTTCTACTGTTAATCTTTTCCCTAGCGAATTAGACAAGACAGGCCAGGCATCCCTTTAAGGTTTTATAATTACGTTGAAATCTGTGTCCATGATTATTTACCAAATATTTGACTCGAACTTAGTACTATTTTAAATAGTTTCAAAGGCGCAGCTCCCTTCTGAAAGATAACCTGAGTAGCTGGTTTTGTGGATGAAAAGAATCCTGACTGAAATCAGAAGAAGTTACCTTTTCTCGTGATTCCTCAAAGTTTTTATGCTATAATTTCATTATTTCATCTGTGTTCTGTTACAAATCATCATTTTTTTCAATACAAGAACTTGTTTCAGAATCTTGCGACTCAGATTATCCTTTCTTTTGCCTTGGAATTATTTCCTTCTCAAAGGTACTTTTTTCACTAATGCTGAAGCAATTAATCTAATTTCTGGCTATTTTGTGGCTGTTCAAAAACAGACTGCTGAAGTAGATGTTTAAATTTCCGCCACTCCATGTCCTTAAAAAAAGGCAGCTCCACCTCTCACTATGATCTGCCAGAACTGTGTATAAACAAAGAGTGTCACTCTACTTAGATACATGCGACAATGAATCCTACCAAACCCAAATGAAACCAAATCTTATGATCGAGAGTGAGAAATTGTCACAAGGTTAATACACCCAGATGAAACCTCTGCAGCCTACCACATCCGGCCAAAAATCGTGATAGACGATGAAGCAACTAACTGGTGGAGTGGGCTCCACAATTATTCCCATTCTATCAATGCATCAGCTCTGCACATAAGTGTAAAAAACAAGGAAATAGCATCTGTACTATCCTAGCCAGCGGTGTTGAGTCGATGATTCAACTCACTGTCATCATGATGCCCACAGAATCACAAATGCCAGTCTTCAACTAATTTAATTCGCTGCACGTGATATGAAGAAACAGCTGAACACAGCAGATACGACAAAGGCAATGGGCTCTGACCCCATTCCTGCATTAGGACTGAAGACTTGTGCTGCACAACAAGCCGTGTTCCTGGGGAAGCTGTTTTCTTCTAACTCTAACTCTGACACCACTCTGGCAATGTGGAAAATGACTCAGTTATGTCCATTTTATAAGAGGGGAATAATTATAATCTGACCAATTACAACCCCCTCAATCTCATCACGATAGACAAATTGGGAGTTCTTTTTGACAGAGCTGTCAAGCGGCACGGACATAACTCGCGCAGTGTGTTTTCCAATAGGTTCCCATGTGGAGATGATGCTGGTGTGGAAATGTCACTGGATTAATAATCCAAACAAGGCTAATGCTCTGAGAGCTGGTGGAAGTTAAAAACAATTAATAAAATAGCGAGATCTTAAATTTGGTGTCACTAACAGTGACCTTGAAGTCAATGTAGTTTGTAAACAACAATTTGCTTTTCCAATGCACTTTCAGGAAGTGAATCTCCTGTGTTTCCTGGTCTGCCTAAACGTGACACCGGTCACAGAGAGATGTGATCAAATCTACAATGGTCTCTGAAAAGGCCAAGCAAGACACTCTATTGTATCAAACCTCTCCGAGGTCTTAAAGTATAAAACCGGACAGAACACCCAGCCCCAGCCTCAATATGGATAAGGGAACGGGAAGCACAGTCCTGTTGACCCTGCAGAGACCTCCTTCCTAACATATGCGAACTTGTGACAACATTTACAGAGCGTTCCCACAGACAGCACAGAAACATCGGGAATGGAATAGGCCATACAGCACATTGAGCCTGCCCCATTTTAGTTAATGCCTGAACATCTCCTCAATGCACTTTCCCCCACACACTGTACACATTCCATAATGTGATTAACCTTGTGAAGCTATAAAATAGGAACTGCGGTAGTCCCTTTGGTCTGTCGAGTTTGCTATCCAATTCAATATAATGATGGCTGACCCTTTATTTCTACACTGTACTCCTACTCTGTCTCCCATCCTTTCGGTGTCTGGACATCCGGTGTCTTTAGTGCCTTGTCTTCCACAGCCTAATGTGAGAGAAAATTCCGAAGTTCACCAGTCTCTGAGTGCAGACAATTATTCTTATAAAAATGCAATAAGACCTGTCTGCACCTAATACTGTGGCCCCTTGTTTTAGACGTCCCAGCCAGGGTATTATCATCACTGTGTCCAATCTATCTAACCCTGTCAGAGTTTTATATATTCCTCTGAGATCTCCACTCATTTTCCTAAACTCCATGGAATACTGACTCAGTCGCCCCAAGCTCTGCTCCCACAAAAAGTCTGTCAACCCAGAGATCAGTCTGGTCATCCTTCGCTGCACTCCCTCAATTTAAGGTTTGTACTTTATTAGGTACGGAGACCAAAACTGCACATAATACTGCACAATGTTCGAGTAAAAGTCTCACCAAAAGCCTGAACAGCTGTACTGAGACACCCTTACTCCTGGACTCAAGTCCTCCTGAAATAAGGGTCAACCCCCCATTTATCTTCCTGACTGCTTTCTGCTCCTGCAATATTGCTTTCAGTGACTGGTGTACAGGGAGATCCCAGATCCTTTTCAATGTTACAGCTCCCCATTCGGTGGGTCTGCGTAAACTGGTCTGTTTGCCAATGTATTCCCAGTGTTCGCTTCTGTCTTCAGAACTCTCTGCCCTGCAAGGAACTCAGAGGTCTGTCCAAACAATAACAAAATAAAACTGCAGTTCCCTTTATAGACAGACATTTCTCAACCACTCCCATTTCAAATAGTTGGCTGGCATTTTAGTGTTTCCCAACAAAGAAGACAACACCACACTGCTCTTCATCTGTCACATGTTTACTCATTCACTCCATTTGTTTCAATCACCTTGAAGTTTTTTCACATCCTCCTCACTTTCCAACATCCTAGTTCCGTCAGCAGACTTGGAAACTTTGCATTTGATTCCCTCAACGAGATGTTTGAGATGTATTGTGAATATCTGGCGACTCAGCACCAATCATTGAGATGCCACATGAGCCTTCCAAACTGAAAAACATCCATTTGTTCCTACTCATTGTTTCCTGTCAACACTCCCATTTTAAAACCATGTTCATACATTTCCCCCTAATTCATGTGCTTTTACTTTGCACACGAGGATTGGGACTCTATTAAATGTCTTGTTGAAAATCCAAGTTTAGTGCCTCGATTGTTTTTTTTTTCTGTAATTAATCTACCAGTCAGTTTCTGAAATATGTTTCCCATTTCATCAATGTGTGTTATTTTTTTCTATGTCCATTATTTTCAGTTCCAGTAATTTCACCAAATTAGTTGATTTACTAATTTCATTCAATATCATTTTCTCATCAGACTCAGGTTTTCTCCTATTGATGGGAAGGCTTTATTTATGTATTTTACTGTGAAGGCAGAAGTAAAGTCGTTGTGTCATGTTTCTCTGTTCTCCATTCTCCATTTCCTGTTTTCAGATTGTAAGGAAGCTGAAACTTTGACTAAAAAGAACAGCTGTTGTCTATTCACCCTGTCCATGTCCCTTGTAATATTAAACCTGAATTACTTACCCACTCAACTTCCTGGCTCCAAAATAAATAACTCAAGCTTACCCAGCCTCTCTCCACAGCTCATCTGCTCCATCCCAGGGAACATCCTAGTGAATCTCCTCTGCTCCTCATCCAGTGCAATCACATCCTTCCTGTCATGTGACTCCCAGAACTGCACACAATATTTCATTTGGCCTAACCATATAAAATTCGTATAATCTTGGGTCAATGAATAAAGGCTTTATCTACAGCCATGCTGAACACATCAATTATCATATCCAGTCACATTCAGAAATGTGTGGAGAAGCACCCTGTGAGCTTCCTTGTGTGGTGCTATTCTTTGAGTATTCCTCTGTCTGGTTCCTTCTTCCAAAGTGTATCACCTCATATTTATCAGGGTTACATTCCATCTGCCATTGATCTGACCATCTGACCATTCCATCTGTATCTTCCTGTAACATAAGACCTTCCTCCTCACTGCCAACCACCCGGCCAATCTTTGTGTCAAACACAATCTCACTTATCACATTCCCTCTACCCAATTCACATTCATATCAATTATGAATATCACAAATAATAAGGGAAACAGCACTGAACTCTGCGGTACACCAGGGGAAATTTGGCTCCAGTCACAAAAACAACATTCTACCATGAAGTTGATTTTGGATACAACTTGATAAGTCACTAATAGGCCCTACATGTTCTCTGGTTGTTCTGTTCCACTTGATATACGTGAAGAATATCTGGGGATTCTCCTTAATCTTGCCCTGCCAGCAGGCTTCCATGCACCTCTGTTAGTCAGTCCCCTCCGAGGGAAGAATTTCCTCCTTATTACGTCTTAAATGTAATATCCCTTATCCTGTCATTATTTGCCTTAAATATCGAGTAGACAGCTAGAGAAACATCCTATTCATTTCCACTTCATCACATGTATCATAGACTGTTGAAATTTCACTGCGATCACCTCTTATGCTTTGAAACTGGAGAGTTCGCAAGAAAAATCTCCCCATCAGAAAATCTTGTCATCAGAGGAATTAATCTGGAGAATGTCCATTGGACGTCCTCTATGATCAGTGTACTCTTTCTAGATTAGGTCACCAACACTGCACTCAATACCTCAGGTACACTCTCACCAACACTCTATGGAACGGCTTTATGATGTCTTTGTGAATATTCTGATTCGCTTAAACAATATCCAACCTAACTTTAACTTTCCAATTACACGTATTCCTCCAATTACCATACAAACTAATTGCATTTACGAACTCACTGTGTGAGTTATAGTGTCATAGAGATATACAGAATGGAAAATTACCTTTTAGTCCAATCTGTCCATATCGAGCAGTCTAGTCCCACCTGCCCGCACCAAGCCTTTATCCCCCCAAACCCTTCCTATTCATATAACCATCCAAATGCCTTTTAAATGCAGTAATTGTACCAGACTCCACCACATTCTCTGGCAGCTCATTTCATACTCGTACCACTGTCTGTGTGAAAATGTTGCCCCTTAGGTATCTTTTACATTTAGATCAGATTGCTCACAGTGTGGAAACAAATCCACACTGATCCGCTGAAGCGCAACCCACCCAGACCCATTCCCCTTCACCAAACTCTGTGGGCAAATTAGCATAGCCAATTTACCTAACCTGCACATATTTGGATTGTGGGAGGAAACCCACGACGACACGGGGAAAATGTGCAAACTCTACACAGAGAGTCGACCATGGAGGGAATTGTGAGGCAGCAGTGCTAACCACTGTGCCATCGTGCCGCACTACATCTTTCTCCTCTCAACCTAAACCCTTTAGTTCTGGACTCCCCGAACCCAGGGAAAAACACTTTGTCTATTTACCCTGTCCATGCCCCTAATAATTTTGTTCATCCCTATAAGG
Source organism: Hemiscyllium ocellatum (assembly GCF_020745735.1). Lineage (NCBI taxonomy): Eukaryota > Metazoa > Chordata > Chondrichthyes > Orectolobiformes > Hemiscylliidae > Hemiscyllium > Hemiscyllium ocellatum. The sequence goes on along the minus strand of NC_083433.1, from coordinate 48,778,123 downwards.
TCACCCCTCAGCCTCCGACGCTCAAGGGAAACCAGTCACAGCCAAGACAGCCTCTTCCTATAGCTCAAATCCTCCCACCCTAGCAACATTCTTGTAAATCTTTCCTGAACCCTTTCAAGTTTCACGACATATTTCCGAATGGAAGGAGACCAGAATTGCACGCAATATTCCAACAGTGGCCTAACCAGTGCCCCGTACAGTCGCAACATGACCTCACAACTCCAATGCACAATATTCTGATCAATAAAGGAAAGCATACCAAACGCCTCCTTCACTATCCTATCTACCTACGACTCCACTTTCAAGGAGCTATGAACCTGCACTCCAAGGTCTCTTTGTTCAGCAACATTCCCATGGATCTTATAATTAAATGGTATAAGTCCTGCTAAAATTTGGTATCCCAAAATGCAGCATCTCGCATTTATCTGAATTAAAATCCATCTGCCACTTCTCAGCCCATTGGCCCATCTGGCCTAGATCCTGTTGTAAACTGAGGTAACCCTCTTCGTTGTCCACTACACCTCCAATTTTGGTGTCATCTGCAAACTTACTAACTGTACCTCTTACACTCGCATGCAAATCATTTATGTAAATGACAAAAAAGGGATCCAACACTGATCCTTGTGGTACTCCACTTGTCCCAGGACTCCAGTCTGAAAAACAACCCTCCACCTCCACCCTCTGTATTCAAACTTTGAGCCAGTTCTGTATCCAATTGGCTAGTTGTCCCTGTATTCCGTGAGACCTAAACTTGCTCACCAGTTTCCCATGGAGAATCTTGTCGAACGCGTTACTGAAGTCCACATCAATCACATCGACTGCTCTTGCCTCATCAATCCTCTTCGTTACTTCTTTAAAAAACTCAACCAAGATTGTGAGATATGATTTCCCACGCATAAAGCCATATTGACTATGCCTAATCAGTCTTTGTCTTTCCAAATACACCTACGTTCTGTCCTTCAGGATTCCCTCCAACAACTTGCCAACCACCGACGTCAGATTCACTGGCCTATAGTTCCCTGGCTTGTCCATACCACCCTTCTTAAACAGTGGCACCATGTTTGCCAACTCCAGTCTTCTGGCACCTGTCCTGTGACTATCAACGGTACAAATATCTCAGCAAGAAGCCCAGCAATCACTTCTCTAGCTTACCACAGAGTTCTAGGGTGCATCTGTTCAGGTCCTTGGGATTTATTCACCTTTACCCGTTTCAAGACATCCAGCACTTCCTCCTCTGTAATATGGACATTTTCCAACGTGTAACCATCTAAATCATGATATTCTATATCGTCCATATTCGTTTCCACAGTAAATACTGATGCGAAATACTCGTTTAGTATCTCCCCATTTTCTGCGGCTCCACACAAAGGCCGCCTTGTTGATCTTTGAGGTGCCATATTCTTTCCCTAGTTATGACTTTGTCATTAATGTATTTGTAAAAACCCTTTGGATTCTCCTTAATTCTACTTGTTAAAGCTTTCGCAGGTCCCCTTTTTTCCCTCTTGGTTTCCCTCTTAAGTATACTCCTACTGCCTTTATGCTCTTCTAAGGATTGGCTCGATCTATCCTGTCTATACCTGACATATGCTTCCTTCTTTTTCTTAACCAAACCTTTTAGTTATCCAGCATTCCCTATACCTACCAGGCTTTCCTTTCATCCTAACTGGAATATACTTTCTCAGGATTCTTGTTATCTCATTTCTGAAGACTCCCCATTTTCCAGCCGTCCCTTTACCTGTGAATATCTGCCCCCAATCAGGTTTTGAAATTTCTTGCCTAATACCGTCAAAATTGACCTTTCTCCAATTTGGAACTTCAACTTTTAGATCTGGCCTATCCTTTTCCATAATTATTTTAAATCTAACAGAATTATGGTAGCTGGCTCCAAAGTGCAGCTCCACTGACACCTCAGTCACCTGCCCTGCCTTATTTCCCTCGGGCGGGTCAAGTTTTGCACCTTCTCTAGTACATTCATCCACATAATGAATCCGAAAATTTTCCTGTACACACTTAACAAATTGCTCTCCATCTAGACCCTTAACGCTATGGCAGGCCCAGTCTATGTTTGGAAAGGTAAACTCTCCTACTATAATCATCCTACTTTCTGATAGATAACGGAGATCAATTTACAAGTTTGTTTCTCAATTTCCCTCTGACTATTAGGAGGTCTATAATACAATCCCAATAAGGTGATCATCCCGTTCTTATTTCTCAGTTCTACCCAAATAACTTCCCTGGATGTATTTCCAGGAATATCCTCCCTCAGTACAACTGTAATGCTATTCCTGATCAAAAATGCCACTCCCCCTCCTCTCCTGCCTCCCTTTCTATCTTTCCTATAGCATTTGTATCCTGGAACATTTAGCTGCCAGTCCTGCCCATCCCTGAGCCACGTTTCTGAAATTGCTATGATATCCCAGTCCCATGTTCCTAACCATGCCCTGAGTTCATCTGCCTTCCCTGTTAGGTCCTTGCATTGAAATAATGCAGTTTACTTTATTAGTCCTACCTTGTCCCTGCCTGCCCTGACTGTTCGACTCTTTTCTGTTCTCAGTTGTACCAATCTCAGATTGATCTATTTCCTCACTATCTCCCTGGCTCCCTCCCCCTTTACTAGATTAAACCATCCCGAGCAGCTCTAGCAAATCTCCCTGCCAGTATATTCGTCCCCTTCCAATTTAGGTGCAATCCGTCCTTCTGGCATAGGTCCCTTCCACCCCAAAATACATTCCAATGATCCAAGTATGTGAATCCTTCCCTCAAACACCAGCTCCACAGCCATGCATTCATTTGCTCTATACTCCTATGCCTGCTCTCACTAGCTCGTAGCGCCAGGAGTAATACAGATATTACTACTCTCGAGAACCTCCTGTTTAAATTTCTGCCTCACACCCTGCAATCTCCTTCCAGAATCTCAAACTTTTTCCTTCTTATGTCGTTGGTTCCAATGTGGACAATGACCTCTGAACGGCCCCTCTCCCCCGTGAGAATTTCTGCACCCTTTCTGAGACATCCTTGATCCTGGCACCAGGCAAGCAACAAACCATTCTGCTTTTTCTCTGCTGGTCACAGAAACATCTGTCTGCACCTCAGACTAGGGAGACCCCGACCGCAATTGACCTCGTGGAATCTGACGTACTCCTTGTTGCATTAGACACAGTCCCAATACCAGAAACTTGCATGTCGTGCTACATTCCCCTGTGAATCCACTCCCTCACCCCGACATTTTCCAAAACAGCATATTTATTTGAAATGTGCAGCAGCCCCAGAAGACTGCTGCACTAGCTGCTTACCTCTCTTACGTTTCTTGGAGTTAACCCATCTCTGTGACTGCATCTGAGACATTCTCTCCTTCCTATAACTGCCATCCATCACACACTGTTGCTGCTATAAATTCTTCATTGTCACTAACTGTCTCTCCAACCGATCCATTTATTGCAGATATAATCCGCAGTAACCCTTAAATCCTCTTTAAACTCCCACATCTGACAGGAAGCGCATATGATTCTACGAAGGCCATTTGTGCTCTTTCACAACCTACAGACCCAGAAAAACAAAACTGTCTTATTCCTCTACAAAACACTGCCCCAGGTTAAATTAATATTTATGATTTATATTTTAAGATTAATCAAGAGATATATCTCAGAAAACATATAATTACGGAAGAACCCACTCTACTGAATTCTGCAGATTTTCTGTAGGACACGGTTAAAACAATTCACTTATCTGGCTGGGGACATTGCCCAAACACTTCCTCCAAACCAGTTGTAAATTTCACTGTTTGTTAATTTTACTAGACACACTCCAATATCGAGCGATACATGAATTCAAACTGTTTTGGCAGTAACTGCGCAGGTACACTGTCCTGTCAGTTTCTCCCCCTCACCATGTGCTTCCTTTGTCTGTTCTTTTCCCTCTTAAAACTGCTGTTGCTTTGATTTTTTTCCCCAAAGTTCCAAAATAATGCAACGGCATACAAAACAGTAATTGCTGCTCCTGGAATTCGAGGAAATCACCTTCAACACCTAAAATGCCTCAAAAAAGGAGCAGCTGGTAGAGCCAGAAATTTTTCCCGCCCAGACTTCTGAAAATCCAAATACACTACTTCCACTGGTTGTCCGTGGTCTATGCTGCAAGAAATAACTCCGAATTCCGAAGTTTGTCATGCATGATTTCTATGTCAGAAATGCATTTTGATTCGTGCAATTTCGCTGTTCATTTCTAAGTTCCCAATATCATTTCTTATATCATGGAATCTAAATGTTTCCCTACATATGTCAAATTAATTGGTCTGCAGTCCTCCACATTATCTCTTCCTCCCTGTGTACATAGATGGATCATGTTTACTACCTTTCAGTTATCTACAAGGGCTTATGGTCTTTGCAGGATCTATAGTACAATAAAACACAATCACTGACAATTCAATTAATATGCTGTTTTGTTTCTGACATTTTTATATGAAGTATATCTGGCCCATCAGACTTAACAATGATCAATCTAGCGCCATTTTCAAGTACTACCTTGTTATTGATATGAATTGATTTCATGTCTTTAGTTCCACAAGTCCCAGGTGATTACTTGCTTTACACGGAGATTTCCTGACGCTTGCTCCATGAAGACAGATGCAAAATAGCTGTTTAGTTTCTCTGCCATTTCTTTGTTCCTATACCTTACAAATTTCCACCTTGGCCTTACTTTCGTTTTCTTTGGTACATGGCTCGTAGATTTGAGCAGCCTTTGTGTTTCCTGCTTGTTTGTATTCAGGTTCTTTTTGATTTCCTAACATCATTTCTTCATCCTTATTTTCAGAAAAGTAAATCTCTCAGAATGTTTAGATTTGCATAAAATCTGGAACTCTTCTGAAGCTGCTTCATTAGATTTAACGCAATCATTAATTTCTTACCTAAACCTTCAATAAGTCCGCTTCCCTTTCTTTGATGTTTGTAACTTAGTGATATATCCGTATTTTTCAGACTTTACAGTATTTCTATCACTGAAAACCATTGTTTGTTTCACACTAAATGTCATTTGTATTTTTCCAATTCACTTGGCCCTCTAGCATTCGGGTTTCCATGATATTTGAGTGTAATGTTCAAACATTCTATATTGCCGTGTAAAATGCAGCATATTAATGTCACCATTGCCCAATAGCTTCCTCAGAGCACGGTAAGTAATTAGCCCTTCTGACCGCAACACCAAGCCTGAAATAACCTGCTCTCTACTTTGGTTCACAACATACTCTTCAGCCTACCTCATATACACTTATGAAATGTATTTTTCACAGCATTAGTAATCATTTAGTTAACGCAGTTTCGATGCAATTTTAGATCATCCAATATTACTGCACACCCACGATATTTGCATATCTTATTTTCAGAGAATCGGATGATCAACAGTTTGGTTTAGATATGTAAGGCACCAATGTTTGTTCCTCCTTGTTGTTTTCAAGATCTACACAAACATATTCAGAAGAATCTGAGGGATGTACTCTGTGATGTTATTAATGATAGACGTGGACAAGACATGGGGAAGGCCCATCCCGATGGTGAGATGATCTGAAGAAATGCCCATCAATTCAGGAGAACATCAATAACCTTCCCCGCTCTGCCAAGACAAATGTCTCCCTATTCTCTCTACTTCCTCACACTCTCTGTATATCTGTTACAGCACCTACCCCCGAACAAGGCTCTTGCTCCACCAGTCACACTGTTGCATGCAACACTCTCTTTCCTTCACTTTCTCTGTCACTGAATGCAAATCGAGATTGAATTCATTGTTTTGCCAACGTTGAACCAGTGAGACAATTTGATGCTGGGGATATAAAGATGCAAACATTTTCAAAATTTGGAAGAGAGCAGATGCCATCGAGATGGAAGAAGTCTGGGGATCAAACATCTTGCTCCGCAAGAAATTAGGAAATACTCACTATCATAGATAATTTTTCATATGAAACATATTCACAGTAAACAAAAATACGACGACACAGGGAATTCAGCAGACGGCAGAGTAACATCACAGAGGACGGCAGTGGCTGTGTGGTTTTGAAATCAAGTTGATGCAATCTTCATGAGTGTCTAATTGAAACAGAATATTGTTATACAGTTGGGAGCAGTTGTGTGGTGATGGGGAGGGGGGTGTTTTTTAAAGTTGTAAATAGTTGTGGCTTAATGTTCACTTTTACAGTTAAAAATAAATTGGCGTTATTTTCTTTAAATAGTGGAATTTGGGAGTTCTCTGTTATTCATATTCTTACAGATTTCTAGGTGAGTTGAACTTTCCTGGGTGTTTGGTTTAATTAATAGAGGCGTTCACCACCATGTCGTAACATTTGTAAAGACCAATAGAGAGCAAAAAAGAACCAGAAGTATGGAGCTAGAAGATAAAATATAAAGAAAGACTGTAAGAGATTCTTTCGATATGGAAAGGGCAAATGAGAGGCAAAAAATGGGCATCTGATCACTAGAACTTGACACAGGAGACATAGTAATGTGGAACATGGAAATGGCTGACGAGCTGAAAAATTATTTCGTGTTATTCTTCACTGTTGAAAACACGAGTAATATCCCCAAAATTGAAAAGACTTAGTGGACGGACATGAGTAAAGTGGCCATCACCTTGGAGAAGGTGCTGGAAAAACTGAATAGTCTGAAGGTAAGTTAAATAAACTGGACCAGATGGACTCCACTCCAGATTTCTAAGGCAGATAGCTGATGTGACAGGGGAGGCATTGGTGGTGATCTTTCAGGAATCTCTCGAATCAGAGAGATTCCCAGTGGACTGGAAGATCGCTAACGTGATACCCTTGTTTAAAAAGGGAGTAAAGCAAACAACGGAAAATCACAGATTGTCTAATCTAAACCTGGCTCTGGGTACGATCCTGGAATGTATTGTGAAGGATGAGATTTCTGAATAGTTGGATGTGGATGGAAAAGCAGGACAAAGTTAGCATGGTTTTATCGAGGGAAGGTCATGCCTGGAAAATCTGCTAGAAAACCTTGAAGACGTAACGAGCAGCTTACAACAAGGAGAGCCAATGTATGTCATCCAGCTGGACTTCCAGAAGGTCTTTGACAATGGATACTGAGTAAGGCAAGGGCCCATGGTATTAGAGGCAAAGTGCTAGCATGGATAGAAGTTTGGCTGTCTGGCAGGTAGCAAAGAATGCCGATTAAAGTGTCCTTCTCAGGATGACAGCCAGTGACAAGTGGTATTCCATAAGGCTCAGTGCCGGGACCACAACGTTTCACTTTATACATTAACGATCCAGATGAAGGAAATGATGGCATTCTGGTTAAGTTTGAAGGTGATACAAAGATAGGTATAGGGACAGGTAACGTCGAAGAGACATGGTGGCTCAAGAAGGATGTGGATAAGTTAGGATAATGGGCAAAGAAGTGGCAGATGGTGTACAAACTGGGAAATTGTGGGAACATGCACTTTGGTAGGAAGAATAAAAACATCGACTACCGAGAAAATTCAGATGTCTGAAGTGCAAAGTGACTTGGGAATCCATGTTCGGGATTCTCTCAATGTACACTTGCAGGTTGAGTCAGTACTAGAAAGGCAAATGCAGTGATGGAACTTATTTTGAAAGGATTTTAATGTAAAAGCAAGGATGTACTTCCGAGGCTCTATAAGGCTCTGGTCAGACCACATGAGGAGTATTATGCGCTATTTTGAGTCCCATGTCTCAGGAAGGATGTGCTGACCTTGGAATGGGTTCGCAGCAGGTACACGAGAATGGTCCCAGCAATGAAAAGCTTAACATATGAGAAGGTTTGAAGACTTTAGGTCTGCTCTTGATGGAGTTCAGAGGGATGTGGGTGGATCCAATTGAAACATACAGAATACTGAATGGCATGCACCGTGTGGATGTTGAGAAGTCTTTCATTGGTAGGAGACTCTAGGACCCAAGGATACAAACTTAGAGTCAAGGGAAATCCTTTTAGTATGGGGCTAAGGGGAAATGTCTTCAGCCAGAGAGTGGAGAACCTATGGAATTCATTTTCACAGAAGGCAGTGGAGGTCAGATCATTGAGTATATTTAAGATAGAGATATTTGCTTCTGGAGTATCTAAAGGATAAAGGGTTACAGGGAGAAAGCAGGAGAATGGGGTTGCGAAAGTAGTCAGCATGATTGATTGGCAGATCAGACTCGATGGGCTCAATGGCCTCATTTCTGTTCCGATGTTCGATGATCTTATGGTCATAATGTTCCCGTTCTCTTACTTTGTCCCTCCTGACAGCATCCCTGAGTCATCTTTAACAAACGTGGAGGATTCCTATTGACGATTCATTGGGAATCGCTCCACTGTTTGAAGGAAAGGAAATTCCGCCAAATCGAACTGTTCCAGGAAGAAGTCTCATACCAGCAGCTTGTTTGAGTAGAATCTCATCGGAGACAGAATAGCAGTTGGGACACATTATCTCTTTTCCATTTGATATAAGTAAAAATACTATGAAACTCTGGAAACCATTCCTTATTCTTTATTGTCTTCAGACATGTGCGTTGGTGTATGTGTCTGTATGTGTGTGACTCTGTGTCTCACATTTTTGGAGAAAATGACCAAGGTTACGCTTCACATTTGTTGTAACCAGTGGAGAAGAGGGGCTGGAAAGTTGTGTTTGTTCAACATTTAACAGACATGGAGGAAAATTATGGACAGATAGAAAAGTGATGCGGAGACCACACTCAGATCAGACATAATCTTACTGTCTGGTCCAGCAATGACAAAGTATCTAACGACCCACTCCTGCTCCACAGTCCGATGTTCCATTCAGTCCTTAAAGCCAGCTGAACAGGAGCAGATAGGGACCACTTGCTCCAAATACCTGGTCCGCCGTATTACAGGATATCATTCAGTCCCTCAACACTGTGTGATTTGGTGTGGGTTGGAAAACGTGATGGGAAATCCAGGCTGGATATAAAAGAGACCTCTCACCTCTTAACAGAGTGTCTCTTCGCTGAGCTGGTGTTTCATTTGTTGGTCATGTTGTAGTCCCAGATTGAGTTTGAATATCAGACCCATACCTCGCCCAGAGATGGCTCACCAGATACTTTTCTCTCACTGTCCTCAACATTCAATAACTGCACTTCTCGGTCAATTGCAACCATTCACTTTCCAATGACTGAATATGAGAACATAAGAAACAGGAGTAGGTAATACGGGTGCTCACGCCATTGTATGCGATCATGGCTGATCTACTGTTGACATTGACTTCTCTTTAATGCCCAATTCTTCACGCCCCTCTCTTACAGGTCAAAACTCCATCTACCTCCTCTTTAAATACTTGCAGTGATCTAACTCCCCTACGTTTCTACACCTGAAAATTCCTGACATTCACTACCCTCTATAAGAAGAAAACACTCTCCACACAGACACCAGCACGTAGTAACATTCACAATAGTGGTTAACTGACATGCTCAGGTAAGACGGATTGACCCCGGTATCAAAGCAGGATGTGACTGAAGATTTTATCCACAGAGGCAATTAAATACCCAGAATCATACACCCCGACTAAAATTAAAAAAAATACAAGCCATGACATTTATCAGTCTTCGCAGTGTCTGTGTAGAACATAACGAGTGATTGTCCATCACCATCAAGTTTCAATGCAATGACCTCTTATTCTCTGACAGTGCTGCAGATTAACCTTCACTCATTCCTCTTTTACCATCAGCGAACTGATTATTCTGGTGAAAGTCCTACACACTGTCTCTATTGCAATGAGATAATTCGTTTTAAAGGATAACAAATATGTCCGTAATACCCCAAATACAGCCTCTATACACTCTCAGTGATGATCACAATAATTCCTTTCTCTCACTTAACGGTCGCCGCATTTTTATTATGATGTAAACACCCATTCCTTCTCTATGCACTGCCATCGATGTGGAATTTAAAAGTTCCTTACCTCTGTATGTCAGCATCAGTAAAGCCAGCACCAGAGGTGCCTGTGGAGATGAACATCACGGTTGGGGAGCGACTCAGTCAGAAAGATTGCACTTGAAATAGGGAATGGTCACCTACCTGAATGGAAATGGAGTGTGGGAATGAGGAAAACAGGCAGAGGAAGGGAGCTAACTTTACTTTTGTTCTTCCCTCATGTGAGGTGTGCAGTCCTGACAAGGCCAGCATGTTATATGGATCTTGAACTGAGTGGCTGGTTCAGCTCTTCCACAGGACAATAAAGAGTAAAACACATTGACTTTTCTGAAGGACGTGAAGTAAGCAGCTGGGCCCTTTTGTTTTCACAAATAATGATGGTTTCACTTCAATTACATCAATTTCCTTCATGACATATCAACAGATTATTATTCTGTGCCTCTAGATTAATTGTCAATTATTTAAGCAGCATGCAGTGTCTGCCTGTCTGACAGGTTCTGTGCAGTGAACAATTTAAACATACTAAAGAGCAATTATTCTGCAGCTAACATGTGGTTAGAAGGGACTTGATAAGTTGTATCCAGATTTAACAAAGGCACAATTGAAGGTTTATTCAGAAGATGCACCGAGGCTAAGAAGAAAACAAGGATATCATGATGGTGGTATTGGTCAGGATTAGTGAGTGGGGAGGATATAGAAATGTAGATCTGTGCAGGGCTAGAAGGATTATGGAGTTAAAGAACAGTCTGGTTCATCTTCGCATATTGGTGAGCAATTTCTCATGAGAAATATGCTCGTTATAATTTTGTGAGGGATTGAATATTTCATTGGAGTTGAAAATATTGACGCCAGGTTTCTACATTTTAAATACTATGAGCCGCCATTCAGCCTAAGCTGGCTTTATGAACAGATAGAATGAGTTACCAGGAACACCAACTGTAGTGAGAATAGGACAGTAACCAACTTGAATAACCATCAATACATCATAGATTCGCAAAACTAATGCGATAAAAGGTTGAGAAAGCGAGTAAAGACCCTCGGATATATTCCAGTCCATTGTTGGAATATAATATTCTCAGATTCTGATTCATTGTTGGAACATTTCAGCCTAATGTTCTCAGATTCTGATCTCTCATCCCCCTCTCTCTGGGTCTGCTGATCCCTGTTAGTGCTATCGGTGATGCTCCCGCTGATACTATGGGATAACACATTGACCCGAGATCCTAATTAATAGAAGAGAAAAGCCCTCCAGTGACACATTTAGAGTGACACATCCACTGAGACTGACATCAATCACAGTCGCTGAACAAATATCTCCAGTTAACCCATTTCACTTCAATACATTTTTGCTAAAATTAAAAAAAAATACATTTTAAACATTCTGGATGGGATATGTGGGAGTGACTGAGGGAACAAATGTTAGGGCTGGTAGATCAATCATGTGTAAGCATTCAATCTGCCTTGGATATGGGAGCAATGCCAGAGGTTTGTCAGAACATAAGCATCCTTCTCTGTTTATAAATTGAAACTGTGATCTTTAACTACTGATCAAGCACTGCAATATCAGTAAAACGTTGAGAGAACTTTTATCGTCCATGAGCTGAGAAGAAAATATCCCTAAGACTACGTGCGGTTATAACAGACAATGACATGGTTATGTTAACAGGGAATTGTACGTCACAGACAGTGGAGACTGATGCAGTTTTATAATTCAGTGTAGGTGAAGCATGGCGGTGGAAAAGGAACAGTAAGTCAGGCAACATCCAAGGAGCAAGAGATTCGACGTTTCAGGCTGGACCATTCTTCAGGACTGGCGAGGGGAAAGTGGGCTAAGAGAAAATGGGTGATGGGGTGAGGCTGGGGGAAAGGTTAGTGACAGGTGAGCGAAAGTAGGAGGTTATAGTGATAGATCAGTGAGGAGTGTGGAACGTAAGATGGACATTAAGTCTCCTCAGGGCATATATGAGTTGGGGGGTTGGATCTGGGATCTCTGGTGGCGAGGGGAAATTTGTAAATCCGTGAATCCAATATTCATGCCGTGTGTTTGTTGGCTCCCGAGGCAGAACATGAGATGTTACTGGTAACATCCTGGTAAATCTTTTCTGTACCCTCTCCAGCTTAATAATCTAATTTCTATAACAGGACTGCACACAGAATTACAGAAGAGTCTTTATCAATGTCATGCAGTCTCAACGTGCCTGTCCAGTTTCTAAACTCAAAGGTCTGGGGAAGTAACCTTAAACACTCTGCGCCACAAATTTCAAAGAATTATACCTCCGCCCCGGGTCCCTCTTTTTTAATTACTGCCAAATCCCAGCATTAATTGTGTAAGCCCTCCCCTTGTTTGTTTTATCAAAATGCAATGCCTCACATGTATCCATGTTAAACCCCATCTCCCATACCTCAGCCCAGTGAATGATATTACTGGCCCCTTACACTCCCCCTTCGGATGAAACCGACACTCCCCTCTCCAGAAGGCCTACAGACACAAGCCTTGAGTTTCCCAAAGACCCAGATTTTGGTTTGCCTTGTGCAGGCAGAGGGAGGAGTCAGTAAGGTGAAGCTGGCAATGAAACAGTTGCCCTATAATAATTAATGATTTTAGGGAGAGGGAAGCGATATGTTTGAGATTTGAAATAATGGCTGGTGTTTTGGCCCCGGAATTGTGCTCCTTCCTCGTCTCTGGTGTTCAGTATTGATATCTACTCGAGATCCTTCATAGTGCAGAGTGTGTATGCAGGATTTCTTTCCTTAATATAGCAGACTACTGGTAATAGTCATTTAAACCAGAAATCATAGCCAAGCAATTGAAAACGGTCAATGTTAGCTTACCTCAGCTTACCTCATCAAAAACCTTACTGAGGTCCATTATATAACATCTACAGCCTTTTCGTGACTATCAATTTTCATTTCCGCAAAGAAATCTATTATGTTTGGGAAGATGTGATCTCCCCGGAACAAAGCCAGGGAAGGTCTTGTTTGGAGTCTGTCTGTGTTGTACTCTGGAATCAGACGGGTTTTAGTTCCAAGCAGAAATTTATAAAATGCCACATTGACTGACTGTCTACAAAGTGCATATTTTTTAAAACAAACTTGAATGCATTTGCAAATACAAATCTGCAAATTCAAATTCACCCCACAGATTTATGCGTGTATGCATGAGAGAAATGCGGAGTGTGTGTGTGCGGGGGTGGGGGAAGAGTGAGAGAGAGAGAGTGCGTGTAAGAGAAAGAGCGTGTGCGTGTGTGTGTCTGTGTGTGTGCGTGTGTATGCACATGTGTATGCTAGGGTGGCGGGTAGGTGTATCCTCGTTAAGACACAGACAGATGTGGCAGATCCCTTTCCCCACACAGACTCACGCCCTGGTTTCAGAGCTTCCACTCTCTGCAGCCTCTGCTCCAATTGTTGTTCATGTTACAGACCCAGAGACTGTAACTACAGTCCCCATGCTCTATCCAGAGTTGGATCTCAAAATCCTCAGGACTCCCTGAATGTCTGTGGCAGCTCACAGCACACCCTCCAGCAAACCATCCCCAATACCTCCACTAAATTTTGAAAAGCAGGAATCAGTAAGAAGATTTTCATAGAGTGATAGAATCACACAGATGTACAGCATGGAAACAGACGTTTTGGTCCAACCCGTCCTTGCTGACCCGATATCCCAACCCACTCTAGTCCTACCTGCTAGCACCAAGCCCATATCCCTCCTGACCCTTCCTATTCACATAACGATTCAAATGCCTCTTAAATGTTGCAATTGTACCAGGCTCCATCACTTCCTCCAGCAGCTCATTCCATACACGTACTACACTGTGTGAAAAAGTTGTTCTTTCGGTCTCCTTCCCCTTTCACACGACCCCAGGGAAAATACTTTGTCTATTTACTCTATCCATGCCGGTCATGTTTTGCAAATCTCTCTAAGGTCACCTCTCAGCCTCCGACGCAAGTTCGATGCCTGCCCCTTTACAATAATACTCGAGGGCTTCTTCGTGTTACTGACCACACGATCAGCTGAGAGGGATTAACACATGTGTTCAGTGGACAGGCACAGACTACGTCTCAAAGACTTGAGTCAAAACTGCTGAATCCCTCCTGTCCAGCATGGATCATTAAACTGTCAGCTTTTTTTTCTTTATTCCATGAATGTGGGAGTAGTGCAAGAGCACTGCAGGATTGCATATATAACATGGAACATGGGACACACGGGGAAGTGAACAACAGTCCACGCACACCATTTTAAAGTTTTTGAGTTTCACAATGTCAGCACTCGATACATTAGGGAGCCAAAACTTAAAGCCAGCGAATGATCCGGAAGGACAGAAAAATTCACGTTAAAGATAGAAACAGATAATTAAGATAGAAATAGGCCATGTTGGTGAAAATATGGGGAAAAAGACAGGGCAGTGTGACTAACTGGGGAGCTCTGCAGACTATGCCAATGTATTGCTTACAAAATGAACTATCTGCCCAGCATGGACAGCTGTGCAGACTGTACCATTGCATTGCTTAGTAAGCTGAACTATCTACCCAGCACAGGGAGCAGTGCAGCCCGTGCCAGTGTATTGCTCTGTAAGCTGGACTATCTGCCCAACATGGGGAGCTGTGTAGACTATGCCAGTGTATTTCAGCTCAGTATTGGCCGGGGATGGGTTGTAGTCAGAGGATCGAAATGCAGTCTGTAACCAGAACAGAACATAGTGACGTCAATGCCTTCAATATTTAAGCAGCAAGGGCAGTGATGAAATGAATCATGTTTCACAGTTGAAACGAGACAGGTCAACATAGAGACCCATGAGTAACACTGCCATAAGCAAGGAGGGAGAGAATGAATTAACAACTTCATTGCTGCAGGTTGTAGTGGTTTGTAAAGTGAACATCTCGATTTAGAGTCTCAGCAGGAACAATAACAGTGACAATGATAGTAGAGTCAATGAAAGGACAGTGTTACGGTCAATCATGATTTATAAAATTAATGACTGAACATTGAGACTTACCAGGGACTCCAACGAAAGCCCGGATTGGATATTAAAAATATTGAATAATGTAAAATGCATATTCTATCCGCCACCGTAGTGGGTTTCGATCATAATATGTAGAAAGATGCCAACCATCCCAATATAAACTCCTGTCCATTATTGAGACATTCCAGCCTAATGTTCTCAGATTGTGAATCATTGTTGGAATATTCCAGTTTAATGTTCTCAGATTCCGACTCATTGTTGGAACATTCCAGTCTAATGTTCTCAGATTTTGATTCATTGTTGGAACATTCCAGACACTTGTGCACAGATTCTGATCGCTCCCCACTGCATCTCTTGAGCTGCCGATCTCTTTTAATGCAGTCGGTGGTGCTCCCACTCATACCTGTGGAATAGCACATTCAACGGAACCCATTTATCATTAAAAGATGGAACCCCTCCACTGGGATGATTACAATCCATGAAGACTGGCATTAATCGCAGTCATGAAACAAAAAGGCGCATTTAACCCCTTCCTTTCGTAACTTTTCCTATCCCAATATAAACGGGCATTTACTCAGTCTGGGCGGAATAGAAGGGCGTTGCTTAGGGACGGACCATAAATCTTTCAATCTTCTTAATCTTTCTTCCGTGTATGTGGGGGTAGTGCAAGAACACTGCAGGACTTTATATTACCTACTGTTTATAAAGGGAGATAGAGATAAATAAACAGACCGGCTGCATAAGGTGACCAGTGAGGACACTTCCATAGACAATAAATCAGTGTCCACTATTTATTGCCCATTGGCGTTGTGCAGTGCTGCTCCTTGTGAATTCATTCAGAGCATTAAGACTGCTGCTCAGGAACAGGAGAAGGTAATTCTGTACCCATTAGTTTGTCACAGAGGGACAGGAGGAGACCATTCAGCCTCTCGACCCTGTTACAGATGGACAGTGGGAGGCCATAAAGCCTCTCAGGTATGTTGCAGAGGGATAGGAGGAGACCATTCAGCCTCTCGGGTCTATTGCAGATGGACAGGAGGAGGTCATTCAGCCTCTCAAGTCTGTTGCAAATGGACAGGAAGAGGCCATTCAGCCTATTGAGCCTGTTACAGAGGGACAGGACGAGGCCATTCAGCGCATTGAGCCTGTGACAGAGGGACAGAAGGAGGCCATTCAGCCTCTCCGGTCTGTTGCAGAGGGGCAGGGCGAGGCTATTCAACCTATTGAGTCTGTTCCAGAGGGACAGGAGGTGGCCATTCTGCTTCTTGAGCCTGTTATTCAGTAACTAACAGTTTTAAAATACTTATGGAGAAGAACAGCAATGAAATAAATGGTAAAGTTCTAAATTGAATCAGGCCAACTTTGAACGTTTTATATTGGCAATTTCAAAAGCTGCTTGGGAGAAGCTCGTGACAGGAAAGTGGGAGGCCATCACAAATTAGATTACAGGGTTCTAGATAGATTATGTTCCGGTTCATGAGCAATGCAAGGCTGGTCGGGAATGCTGGATGGCGAGCGGAATTGAGGTTCAGTTCAAGAATATTAAGGACGCATATGATAGGTCCAGAAAGGAGGGATCGAGTGAATCCATCAAGGAGTACCAGGGCTGTAGGCTAATATTAAAGAGGGAAATGAAGAGGGTAAACTGGGGGCATACGATATCCTTCGAAAATAGGGTAAGGGACAATCCAAAGAGATTCTACCAATACATTGAGGTCAAAAGAATAACTAGGGAGAGGACAGGGCCCTTTGAAGATCAGAAAAGTGACCTATGTGTGGAACTACAGGAGATTGGTGAGATACTAAATAAATATTTTGCATCAGTATTTACTGTGGAGTAGAATATGGAAGGTAGAGAAATTGAGGAAATGAATGGTGATATCTTCAAAAGCGTCCATATTACAGAAGCTGAAGTGCTGGCCATCTTAAAATGCGTTAAGGAACATAACTCCTTCTGACCTTTTATGTGACTCTTGGATAAGCACTTGGAAGTTAGTACAATGAAAGGCACGTATGTTAATCTGATCTTAGAGGAGGAGAAACTGCCGGCACAATATCAACAGCTCAAGGGCCTGCACTGTGCTGCACTGATCTGTGTTCTATGACCTGATCAAGTGTACCCCAGAATCTTATGGAAAGTTAGGGAAGTCATTGTTTGATATCTGGCTGAGATATTTTTATCATAGACAGCTACAGGTAAGGTTGTGCCATTGTTTAAGAACAGTTGGTAAAGAAAAGTAAGGAAACTATAGACCGGTGGGCCTGATGTCATTGGTGAGTAAGTTGTTGGAGGGGATTCTGAGTGGCAGGATTTATTTGTGTTTGGAAAGATAAGTTCTGATTAGTGAAATCTTGTCTCACTAATTTGATTTAGTTTATTGAAGAAGTGAAGAATAAGATTGATGAAGGCACAAAAATCGAACTGTGGAATAGAATGTGGACTTTAATAAGGCATTCAAAAAGGTTCCACACGGTAAACTGTTAAGCATGGTTAGATCGCATGGAATACAGGGAGAGTTGTAGTTAATTCACTCAAAGGTAAACTATGAAGTTAATGCTGGCGCGGCATTATTTATTTGAACTGGAGACCCGTGACCAGCAGTGTACCACAAGGATCTAATGGATTTTGTCATTTATGTAAATGATTTGGATGTGAATCATAGTAAGAATGGTTAGTGAGTTTACAGGTAGCACCAAAATTGGTGAGGTAATGGACAGTAAAGATGATTAACTCAGAGTAAAACGGGACGCTGATAAGATGTGCCAAAGGGCTGAGGAGTGGTTGATGGAGTTAATGACAGACAAACGGATGGTGTAACATTTTTGTGAGCCAAATTGGGTCAGCGCTTGTAGGCAGGAACCTGGGAAGTGTTTCCAAACACAGACAGCTAAATAGAAACTATAGAAACCCTGCAGTGTGGAAACAGGCCATTTGACCCATCGAGTCCACACTGACCCTCCAGATAACATGCTGACCAACACACCCATACGTTACCCCAGTGACTCTACGTTTCCCTTAGACAATCCACCTAACCTGCATTTCCCTGGATACTTTGCTGCAGTTTAGTGAGGCCACTGAACCTATCTTGTGCATTTTTAGACTGTAGGAGGAAGACTAAGCACCAGAAGGAAAACCACACAAACACGGGGAGAAAAAGCAAACATCACACAAAGAGTGGAATCGAACCCAGGTCATTGGTTTTCTAAGGCACTATTGCTAGCCACTTCGCCACCTTACGACCATCGTAGTAGTAACTTATTTCTCCCACTTTCTCTGCATCTGTCACATCTGTTCAGATGATGTTGTCTTCCAGCGTGATGCCTCTGTCAAGCCCTCCTTAACCTTCACCCCAGAATTCACATTCTAATGGACAGGGCCTTAAGCTGTGACTGACACATTGCCTGCACAGCTGCCCTCACCCCTTCTCCTCCTATCCAGATCAAGTGTCCCATTAATACTACAGCATGCAAGATAATTGCTGATTTAAAATAAAACAAAAAGCTGCATACACTGGAGATCGGAAACCAAAACCGTTCTGACGAAGACTCCCCAGATTTGAGACATTGACTCTGCTCTCTTCTGACAAAGGATTGCGAAAAAGTGACAACTGCAAATGCAGTGAATTCTAAAGTGAATTCCTGATGAAGGGTTTATGACTGAAACATAGTCTTTCCTGCTCCTTGGATTCTGCCTGACCTGCTGTGCTCTTCGGGGGCCACACTTTTCGACTTTCTTCCTTCAGATGCAACCAGACCGGTTGAGGTTTTCATGCAAATTCTTGTGTATCTAATTTCCTGTTTATAACATAAACAAAGTTTTCCCTGCAGCATTGTCTTCCATGCACATCATCCACCAATGTTTGCTTCTTCTTTGTTCAAAGCTGCAGTCAAACTGTTTCTGTATAAACTGAGCACCGTTGTGAGATGAATGGTAGATTCAGCGAGATTTGTCTTGATGCCTTTCTCGATGTTACAAAATCTGTCTGCATTTTGTTCGAAAAACGCATGGATAAGAAAGGCTGAGATGGATATGGGCCAAGTGCAAGGATATGGAGTCAATGTGGACTGACATTTTGGTCGGAATGGACCAGTTCTGGCCGAGGGGACTTTCTCCGTGCAGTAGGATTGTACGACTGTAAATGAAAGTAGTTTGTGATATAGACGTGGGGTAGGGGGTGGAGGAGTGAGCGGGGTGGCTGTGGTTGAGAAACAATGTAATGGAAAGATGTATTCACAGATTTCAGAATTCTGAATGTAGACATGTCGATAGCATCTGACAACTTAAGCCAACATTACCAGCAATGATGGGTGAATGGAATATTGGTGTGAGGTCAGATGGTGGAGAGTTTTGGATTAGGATTGTTCTGCAGCTTTGTACCTAGGAGTGGGGCCAGCAGAGTCTTTGACTCTGGGCTGAATCTAACACTAATTTATCTCAGTGTCATTTTCATTGAGTGACAGAGCGATTGTCTGTATGAGACTGAGCTAGTTTCCTGGTGCTATCTTATCGAACTCACCTCATGCACTACTCGCCCCACCGCATGGTGTCCCTTTCATTCAATGCCAGCCTGATTCTCCCACTCAGCATGTTTGGAGGTACTCACCATCGCCGGAAATCCCTGGATATTCCGTGATCCCTGGCACTGATGCTAAAATAAACGCCAGTGAGCAGATAATTGAACTTTCTCAGTTCGGAGATGCCCTGCCCAGTTGAGGCCGAGCATGGCAGATAAAACAATAGATAATACACAGTAGAAAATAGGTGCAGGAGCAGGCCATTCGGCCCTTCGAGCTTGCACCACCATTCATTATGATTTTGGCTGATCATCCACAATCAGTATCCTGTTCCTGCCTAATCCCCGTAACCCTTGATTCCACCATCTTTAAGAGCTCTATCCACCCATAAGGGGCAATTACACCACGGGTTTGTCGACAGGGGCATTGATGTCCTGGTGGATGGAGTAGTAGAGAGGGCGACCATTCTCTTCTCAAAGGAAGCCACAACAGCAGACCCACCAAGCATGGTCTGAGCTCCCCACCCAGCTCAGTGCAGTATCTGTGGTCTGAAGAAATGTCCAGCAATACAGGACAAGCATCAATAACCTTCCCCAATCTGTCAGGATAAGGGTCATTGTATTCTCTCTGCTCCCTCACATTCGCTGTATATCTGTTATAGCACCTCAGAACAAGGCTCATGCTCCAACATTCTCACTGCTGTAGGCAGCATATTCTCCTTCTCTCTCTAGCCTTTGTGATACCCCACTCATTTATAGAATGCTCTGGAGAGTGCTGATTATGGAATGTTCCAGATAACGTTCCAAATAATTCCCGGTTTCAGGAGGATGACAGTGCCCCAGTGTGGAAAACATGAGGGGAAGGAACAATGTGTTTTTAAAAATTAAAATTACATGCACACGAAATTGAAATCCATCATGAGGCCATTCCGTCCTTCAAATGTTTCGGGAGTGATCTAACTGTCTCCTGAGCTCCACGTTACAGGAACTTTCGGTCACTCAGCCCCCGGCGTCCTGTCACTGACCAGACGACACTCAGGCATTTTTATCTTGGGTTTCTTCAAGCATGTGTTCCTTAGGCATTTCCCATGGGGACGGACTCTCCTACCAATATGTCCCATCAGCTTTCTACTTTCATGCAATAATAGGCATCATTCACACAGACCAATCAGAAATATACTGTTATTTAAAAGTTGTCGATATCTGAACACAATTATTATTCTGGTTATTTTGTTTGTGTCACCTTATTGTATTCAGCTCAAGATAGCATCTAAACACTTACTTCCAGCAAAGAAGATTTTTATCCTCAGCTGGTAGCTTGACCGTTAACTGAATTGTACTTTTTTCCTTGTTATGAAATTTTCTCTTGCCCTTTGTCGGTGAGTGTTTCTGTCTGAAACAGTTCCACAGACTCCCACTCAGTTGGTTGGACGGCTGGGTTGTGATGCAGAGGGAAGCCAATAGCGCAGGTTCAATTTCCCACACTGACAGAGGTCACCATGGAGGGGACGTTCTCGGAACCTCCAGGGCTCAACTCCACTCTCCTGCTAACCCCTCATATCCCTCAACTCGCTGATATGTCAAAATCCAATCCAGCCCATCTGTAAAAACAATCAATGGCCCAGCCTTCACAACTCTCTGGGTTAGTTAAATTCAGACTTCACGACCTTCTGAAAGAAGACATTTCTTTGTATCTCAGTTTCAAATCGATATTCCTTATTCTATCTCTGAGTTCGAGACTCTGCCCAGGTGTGGAAACACATTCTCAGCATTCACCTTGTAAAGCCTCCTCTGTATCCTTTACATTTCAGTAATATCACGCTCATTCATTTCAAGCACAATGAATAATCGCCTCACCATTTTAGATGTATTCAATAATTCAACCCTTTCATCCCAAGATGCGTACTGTATCAATCTAGTTACTTGCTGCAGCACCACGCTGACTTTATGTTTCATACGCAGGAATACTCCAATTCCTTTTCACTGCTCCTTTGTTGGGAGTCTTCTTCATTAAATAACAGCCTGCCTTTTGGTTCGCAGTGCCATCCTCAAACTTGGATGTATATTGCATTAAGCTCCCGCCGTCCGGCTGTCATGATAGACTGTAAATAACTGATGCCATCAGACTGTTATTTGTGATACTCCAGTAGATGTGTCTTTATCATAACGATCCATTAATCCTGACTCTCCAATTTCTATGTATTGACCACTCGTCATCCCATGCTAATACATTTTCCGTAATACTATGAGCTTCTGTCTTGTGTAAGAACCTTTATTTTGTGATACGTTGTGGAAGATCTCTGGAAAGCCACATGCCTACCAGTTCCCCTTTATGAAGTCCGCATGTTAAATTTTCAGGGATCTTAGAAAGACTTTGCAGACAATATATAGTTTCACATTCAAAAAGCCACGCTGACCCTGCGTGAAGGTTTTCTAAATGCCCTTCAATTCTTTCCTTAATAATAGACTCTCGCAGATTCCCATTAATAATGGTTAGGCTAAATGTTTCCTGCCTTCTGTCTCATTCCTTTCTTGAAGACACGCGCCACGTTGGAGGTTCTCCAGTTTCGCTTGAATACTCCTGAAATCTAAAGAGTTATGGAATCTTTCACACAGTACCACAGTCATTTTGTAACCACTTTAAAAAAACAACAACTATGAATTACTGCTGACCGGTCTACCCTTACTCTTGTCCGTTTGTCAAAAAACCTTGTTCCTTTTGTTAGAGACAGTTCAGAAACTTGCTTCCTATTAACATTTTGTTTCTATCATTGACATGCTTACAGTGCCTTCCCCTGTGAGGAACAATGCAAAGTACTGGTGTAATTTTTGCCTGTTCACTGTAGCCAGTTACCCAGTAACATCCTCCAAATGACCTGAATATACTTTCTAGACTTCATTTCTACTTAAATTCACACACTCATTTTGAACTTTTTTTTATATACATAGAAAATTTTGGAATGAATGTTTTCACATTTCTTGCCAATTTACAGACATCATATCTTTTGTTCCCCTTTTTCCTCGCTTTCTAGATTCATGCAGTCATATCACGAAAAAAAGACCCTTTGGTCCAACTTGTCCATGCTTAACTAAACTAGTCCCATCTGCTTTCACGTGTCCCATATGCCTCAAAACGTTTCCCATTTATATATTTGACCAAATGTCTTTTAAATGTTGCAGCTGTACTTTCATCTACCACTCTTCCTCTTGCAGTTCATTCCATACACACATCATCCTTAACGTGAATACGTTGCACCATTGGCCCTTTTAAATCTTCTCCCTTTCCCCTTAAAGCGATGTATTCTATGTTTGAACTCCCCACCACCAGCCCCAATCCCGCCACCCCTCTCCAGTGGAAGATACCTTGGCTCTCCATCCAATCGATGCCTCTCGTGATTTTATAAACTTTTATAACGTCACTTTTCAGCCTTCTCCACTCCATCTAATATTAACTTCAAGAACAAGCATTTGATCGTAAGCACTGCAAATTTGAAACAATATTCAAACTGACAGGTAAACAACACAGTCAAAACTTTATACTGTGATTTGTTTTTTCTCTCCAAGGAACAATGCTAAGACAGCGTGAAACCCTTACCAGTACCATTAGGAGGTCAGACAGTTGAATTCCTTTGTCGAAACAGGGTGATGATCCCTACACTGAAAGCGTATCTTTGGCCAAATCCAAAGTTAGAAGGGGAATTCTTATACCAATCGGTAAGCATGCAGTTACCTTTAACAGAGTGAGATGAAGGCTGAGTATACTTGTTGAAATTTGGATCACAGTGTGAATTCAGTGCAAAGCGGGAGGTATTTTCAGTAAGGTTTACTCCAAGAAGGAAACTTTCCAGAATGAGATGAGAGTGGGAGGTGTAAAACAACATGAATGGAGAGGTCGAGTCACACTGAGACCAGAGGCAAAGTGGCAGCACAAAACACAGCTTTATGCTCGTGCACGGAAGGTAAACCTGATCAAAAAGCCTCAGATCGGAACCATCATGTGAGAGAATGTGCTCGGTAATTGGAGAGGTATAACCTGGAATTAGGAAGAGGAGATGAGCAAGGAAGAGGATGCAGAGCAATGGCAGGGGTATCCGGAGGTAATTCAGGAATCACAGCTGAAATTCATGCCCAGCATCTGGGCACACACAATGCTCGTTAATTTGCGAATGAATAGTATGCTTCACAGATTTCGTCAACCACGGGCAGTTCATCTTCTTTGGAGTCCTTTTTGAACAGAGAAAATAATTGCTGTGCGTTATGGGATATCTGCTTGAATGTCTGCTCCTGTATATCCACTGACCTTCCTCTGGGTTTATTTCCACATCCCTCTTCAGACCAGATGAGAGACAGAAATCCTCAATTTAAATGTTTGGCTCTTTTCAATCAGGACGATCGTCTGCATGTGGCTGAATACACGATCTGCGGATGCTGACTCCATTCTCCCAGTTTCTCCATCTCTGTTGTTTCTGTTTGATGATGTCACATTCCAGTGTACTGCCTCTGACGTGATCTCCTTTTTCTTCAAACCAGAAATCCCCTAACTCCGGTGGGCAGGACCTTCAGCTGTCACTCTCCCATCGCCTACAGTGTCGCCCTCACTCCGTCCCCTTCTTCCCAGAACAATGATATATCTCCCCTTGTCATCACTTCCTACTGCTCTCGAATCCACATTCGTGGAATCATCCTCTGCCACTTCCACCACCTCCAGCAGGACTACACCATCAAACACATCTTGCCCTCCCGTCCACTGTCAGTATTACATGGGGACCATTCCTTCTGTGACACCCCCATCACCCTGAACACTTCCCCACTCCCCCCATGACACCTTCCCATGTAATTGCAGAAGGTGCAACACTTGCCCAACCACCTCTTCGCTCCTCACTGTCCAAGGCTCCAGTCGCAACTTGCAGGTGAAGCAACATTTCACTTTACACTTTCAATCCAGTCTCCTGTCATTGCTGCTCACAATGCAGTTTCCTTTACACTGGGGAGACCAAGCAGAGACTACTTTAAGGAACACTTTCACTCTATCTGTAGGAATAATTCTGACCTTCCCATTGCTTCCCATTCCAATAACGTACGTTGCTCTCATGCTGACTTTTCGGTCCTGATCTGCTGTAATGTTCTGATGAAGCACAACCCAAGCTGGAGTAACACCTCCTTTTATACTTTGGTACGTTCCAGCCTGAAGGAGTTCATATTCATTCCCATGACTTCACAGCCTGACCCCATTACCTCTGTTTTCCATTTTTCATGCATTGTGCTGGCTTGTCTGTGACTTGTTTATCTTGCACTCAATTGAGAGAACTTATTTCTCCCATTTATACTTTAATTTACACCCATTTTATATCTGTTTCCCTTTCACCACAATTAAAAGCTTATTCCTTTGTGGCATTGCATCTCCACATGCTCTGTTTCCCATCATCCCTCATCCACTTTTGTCAAGGGATTGAGGAGTTCTTTTCAGTTCTCAATAAGGGTCACGCGGGCCTTGAAACACTATCTCTGTTTCTCTTTCTCCACAGATGCTGTAAGACACGCTGAATTTCTCCAGCAATTTCTGGTTTTGAACAGCTTTAAAGATGTGTGTCAAAGCCGCCCAAATGCCCTGTCCAACATGAAGCACCATACACTGAGAAGTGAACAATAACGCAAGATGTAGAAATTCATTGTTTCTGAAACGACGTAAGACTGGCAGCATTGCGGCTACAGAGATCTTAATGAAGACCATGAAGAGAAACAGAGGGAAACACATTCAATTTAAACACCAAAAGTGGCATGTCTGAAAGGGAAAAGATTCAGATGAGTGTTAGAATTAGAATTTCTATAGTGTGGCAACAGGCCCTTTGGCCCAACAAGTTCACAGCGGTTCTCTGACGATTAAATCAAACAGACCCATTCCCATATCTTACATTTATCTCTGACTAATGGACATAACTGAACACTATGGGCAATTTAACCAGGCCAATGCACCTAAGCTGTACATCTTTGGACAGTTGGTGGAAACCGAAGCACCTGGAACAAACCCACTCAGACATGGGGAGAATGTGCAAACTCCACATAGACAGTCGCCGGAAGATGGAATTGAATCTGGGCCCGTAGTGTTGTGAGGCAGCAGCGCTAACCACGGACCCACGGTGCTGCCCGGCGGGGCAAGTTTAGGGGTTTTGAGAATCATGACAATTAAGAGGTGTGACACCATGGACAAACGCTCAGAAGAATGAGAATACTTAAATGGAAGTGTTACCACATCAGTAACCAAAGTAGGTCATGGGGTGATGGGTGAATGGGTCTCGATGTGAACTGGGGGACAGATAGCAGAATTGCAATGCAGAAATTGCAGCTCAAAACTGGGAATTTATGTGGTACTTTCGATCACAGCTGGGCAGAAGGCGAATTGTATTAAATCACAATCTGTTACATTTTGCCCAGGATAATCCCTCAGTCTGTCATTCCCATTAAGCTGATCGATGTTTCAGAGACGAGTTGGTGAATGCACCAATGGCAGAACCATATGTACCTAAAAATGATGACAATCCATTTAAAGCTACTGCACTTGACCACTGTACTTTCATTCCAAACAGCAGGACTGATATCTGAGAGAGAGGGCGAAATGAATACAAAACAAACAGATCAGATAGAAGCTCTACAGTTCTGCCACATCCAGTCAGAAATGCAGTTGAACTATGAAACAACTGACAATAAAAGAGGATTCCACAAATATTATTTAAAAACAAGATTGTTCAATAGGAGTACGGCGTCACTGGTTCGGTCATCATTTATTGCTCAGATATTAGTTAAGAGTCAACTACTTTGCTGTGGGTCTGGAGTTACATGTGTCTAGAGCAGGTATGGATGGTAATACCCTTCCAAAAACGGCATCAGTGAACCAGATGTGTTTCTCCTACAATCAGAAATTGATTCATGATCATCATTACACACTTAATTCCAAACATTTGTTGGATCTGAATTCCACCATCCACTGAAACATGATTCGATCTCAGGTCACCAGGACATTACTGGCGTTGTTAAACTAACATCTCAGCAGTTATTGCTGAGGCTATTGCTCTACCATTCCTCGAAAGAATGGAACCTTCCTGTACATCAGTGTAAAAGACAAGGATGCAGTGTCTACACCATCCTCAGCCAGAAGTGTTGCTTGAATAATGCCCACAGAATCACAGATGCCAGTCTTCAACCAATTCGATTTGCCACACGTGACATGAAGAAACAGTTGAATGCAGTCAATACGACAAAGGCAATAGGCCCTGACACCATTCCTGGAACAGAACAGAAGACTTGTGCTGCACACCAAGACGTGTCACTGGGTACACTGTTTCATTCCAGCCAACTCTAACATCTCCCTGGTAATGTGGAAGATTACTCAACTATGTCCCGTCCCCTAAGAGGGGAATAATTACAATCTGACCAATTACCACCCCCTCAGTCCTATCACGACAGTAAAATTGGTGAGAGTTCTTCCTGACAGAGCTGTCAAGCAGTACAGAAATAATCAGCTCAGTGCGGTTTCTCATAGTTCCTCATGTGGAGATGGTGCAGTTGTGGAAATGCCACTGGACTACTAATCCAGACCAGGTAAAAGCTTTGGCAGCTGGTAGAAGTTAGAAACAATTAATAAAATATCGAGATGTAAAATCTGGTGTCAGTAATACTGACCTTGAAGCCCATGTCAATTGTCAACATAAATTTGCTTCCCCAGTGTACTTTCAGGAAGTTTAAAGTCTGGTTGAAGATTTGTAGCTCGGGTGTCCGTTGTTGTGGTTCTGTTCGCCGAGCTGGAAGTTTTTGCTGCAAACGTTTCGTTCCCTGGCTAGGGAACATCATCAGTGCTATTCCAATAGCACTGATGATGTTCCCTAGCCAGGGAACGAAATGTTTGCAGCAAAAACTTCCAGCTCGGCGAACAGAACCACAACTTTCAGGAAGTGAATCGTCCCTGATTTCCTGGTCTGGCCTAAACGTGATTCCAGATACACAGATATGTGGTAAACTTTTCAATGGTCTACGAAACTACCAAGCAAGGCCTTTGTATCAAACTGCTCCAAGGTCTTAAAGGATAAACCTGGACAGAACCCCCGGAACCAGCCTCTGTATTGGAAAAGGGAACGGGATTCACAGTCCTGTCGATCCTGCAGGAACGTCTTTCCTAAAATCTGAGAGTTTGTAACAACTTTTACAGAGCTTTCCCACAGACTGCACAGAAACATCAGGAAAGGAGTAGGTCATATAACACATTGAACCTTCCCCACTCTAGGTTTTGGCCAAACATCTCTTCAATTCACTTTTCCCACATACTGCATTATCTATATCCGTTGAACTGATTAACTGTCGGGAAGAAAAAATGAAATAGGAACTTTGGTCCATCAACTTCGCTCTCTCTTTCAATATAATGATGGCTGACCATGTATCCCCATCCCAAACTCTTGCTTCAACTTCATCCCTTTAGTGTCTAGAAATCCTTATTTATTTTCAGTGCCTTTGCTTCCACAGCCTTATGAGGCAGAGAATTCCCCAGGGTAACCAGTCTCTGAGTGCAGACATTTCTTCTCATCTCAATGCAGAGTGACCTGTTTGCATCTAATACAGTGGGTCCCTTGTTTGAGACGTTCTAGCCAGGGGAATTATCATCCCTGCTGACAACCTGTCTCGCCATGAGAGTTTTATATATGACACGAGATCTCCACTTATTTTCATAAACCCGATGGAATACAGGCCCAGTCGCCCCAAACTCTGCTCCCACAACAAGCCTGTCATCCCAGAGATTAGTCTGATTATCCTTCGCTGCTTTCCCTCAATGTCAGGTTTATCCTTTATTAGGTAAGGAGACCAAACGTGCACACAATACTGCACAACTTTCCAGATGGGAACTCACCAAGGCCCTGTACAGCTACAGTAAGACACCCTTACTCCTGGACTCAAGTCCCCTGGAAATGAAGGTCAGCATATTAATTATCTTCCTATATGCTTTCTGTTACTGCTCTCTTTGACTGGTGTACAAACAGATTGATATCCTTTTCAATGATACAGCTCCCCACTTGGTGGCTCTATGTACACTGAGCATGTGCCAATCTCAATTCCAGTACTGACTTCTGGTTTCAGAATTCACTGCCCTGCATGGACCTCAGAATTTGGTGAAGAAATCAACAAATGTATACACAGAAGAGCAATAGGTTTACATTAGTTCTTTTTGAAATGCTAGCCTGTTATTCTATGTTTCCAACCAATGTGCTCAATGTCACGTCTATCCACATTGTTCTTCAGCTGACAAGTATTTCCCCATTCCCTCCAATTGTCTCAATCATCTTTGAACTTCTTTACATCCTGACCACCTACTCACAATCTAAATTTGGCGACATCAGCAGATTTGCAAGGATTACATTGAATACCCTTGAACAAATGTTTGACATGCTTTCTGAATAGTTGGGTTGCAAACACAAATTCCTGGATTATCATACTAGTCATTGCTTTCCACTCCAAAATATATAGAACTGTTTTTGCTTTCACGTTTTCCTTTCAACTCTCCCATTCTCACCATGCCAGGAAATTAGATCCAGCTGTTACACACTGTTATGGGACAGGACAGACCTCCTCAAATCATTTCAAGGAAGTAGCGCAGACCCAACATTTGTTCATTGATTTAAGCAGGTGTGAGGTGGATATTCCAGAAGTGACGCGGCTGAATGAAACACATACAGAAGAGGATGGCAGACAGATTAACTTAACCATCTGAAAAATCAACAAATTATCCAAATTTAATGATGTTGTTCCAAGTACTTGATACAATCCCCATACACACACCTTGGCAAAAATGAAAGGAAAAATAAACCCCAGGTTCTTACAGGAGAGATGTCAGAGTGAGTCTTTGAGTCTGGTAGCTTCACGACAGGCTGCCTGCTTTCAGCAAACAGCAACTCTGCGAAAAAGCACGCCAAACAAACCAAAGCAGAGGGTCTGCGCTGGGAGAACTGGCCACTTCCCTTTCCTCAGAACAGAAGAACAGAAGGACTAGGATCAAGAGTAGGCCGTCTGGCCATTCGAACCTGCTCTGCCATTTAATAGGATAATGGCTGACTTATTCGTACACTCATGTCCACTTACCCATGCTCGCACCGTATCCTTTATTTACTTCATTCTTCAAAATACCTTAGCTTTAAAAGCATCAACTACCGCACTGAGCAGGCGATTCCATAGAATTAGAACACTCTGGATGAAGAATTTCGTTCTCAATTCAATTTTAAATCTACTTCCTTCACCTGCCAGTGGAAACATCCTCCCTACTTGTATGTTATTCATTCCCTTCATTATTCTGTATGTTTCGATAAGGTCCGAACCCCATTCTTCTGAATTTCAATGACTATCCTCCCAGTATACTCAGTCTCTCCTCATAGACCAACTCTCTCAACTCCGGATTCAACTCAATTAAACTCCTCTTGACCCCATCCAGTGCCAGTACATTCCATCTCAAGTAAGGCGGCTTAATCTTCATACAACACGCCAGGTCTCGCCTCAGCATCACCCTGTACAACTGCAAAATATCTTACCTGCTTTTAAATCCAATTCTTTCAACAATGAAGGACAACATACCATTTGCCTTCCTCAGTACTTGCTGTATCTGCAGATCAAACGTGCAGAGCAGCATACTGCAGAGCAGCATACTGCAACGTTTTACCATTCAAGTAATAATCCTTTTTACTGGTACTCCTAACAAATAGGTGAATTCACATTTTCTTACATTGTATTCCATCTGCCAGACGTTTGCTACTCACTAAAAGTATCTGTGTTCCTCTCAAAGGTTTCACCGATCTTTGCACACTTCACTCTGCCACTTATCTTCGTGTCATCTGCAAACTTTGACAAACTCCGGATGCTCCCAACACCACATCATCTCTATAAGTTGTGAATAATTACAGCCCCAACACTGATCCCTGAAGCACGCCACTAGTCACTGATTTCCAGATATGAACAGCACTCATTTAAGCCAACAGTTTGCTTCCTGTTAGTCAACCAATCTTCTATCCATACTAATACTTTACTCATAACGCATTTATCTTATGCAGCAGCCTATTGTATGGCACCTGTCGAACACCTTTTGGTAACCTCGATATATCACATTCACTGAAGCCTCATTGTCTACCTTGCTCATAATGTCTTCATAAATTTCCAAAAGCCTTATTAAGCATAACCTGCCTTCAGGAACCCATGCTGTATCTGCGCAATGGGCCGATTTCTGTCAAAATGTCTTCCTATTTCTCCCTTGACAATACACTCAAGCATCTTACCCACTCTGCAGATTAAACTAACTGGTCTGTAGTTCCCCATCGTTTATCTACCAGCCTTTTTAAACAGTGGCGTCTCATTTGCTGTTTTCCAATCAGCTGGAACTGCCCCAAAGTTCAGCAAATATTTAGAAAATTATCACAATTGAATTTGATATTACCTCCGCTATCTTTTTAGTATCCTGGAATGCATTTCTTCAGGATTTTGTCTGCCTTTAAATACATTAGCTTACCCAACACTACCTCCTCCGTAATAATGATTGTAAACATGTCCTTACCTACCCTCGTCTCTTTGTCAATTACTTTCATGTTACTAGAGTCCACCATTGGGATGATCGATAAAAAAAGCCTGCTCAATGCCTCGGCCATTTCACCCTATCCTATAACTAAATTCTCCATCTCATCCTCTAAAGGCCCAACATTTACGTTAGCCACTCATTTTCATTTTATATATTTAGGGAATCATCTGCAACCACTTTTCATATTCTGTGCTCTTTTTTTTCTTGTGTTCTATCCTACTTTTCTTTAAAGCTCTTTCCGTGGCTTTCTGCTGAGTATTAATGATTTTCCAATCTTCTAGGTTCCTGCTTTTCTTGGTCACTTTGCATGCCTTCTCTTTAAACTTGGTAGCCTCGCTTATTGCTTCGACACCCGATGCAGATTACCCCTTTTCTTAGAGTCTTTCCTTTCCACTGAAAATACTTTTTTCTAGGGACTTTGATAAATTCCTTTGAAATCCTCCACTGCTCGTCAACTCTCCCCATAAAGTTACCAGTCAACTTTAGCCTAGTCCTCCCTCAGTCTGTTGTAGTCTCCCTCGTTTAAGCAGAGGACCCTGGTATTTAATTTTATCTTGACACTCTCCATTTTAAATGTAGTCATACTGTGATCATGCCTTTCAAGTTGATTTCTAACTATGAGGTCATTCATTATTCCTATCTCATTACAGAGGACCAGATCTAGCATAGCTTGCTACTTCTTGTTCGTGCTTTTATTTTAGAGCAGTCAAACCCAGACATTTCGGATTCACTGCTTTTAAGACACCTTTGGAAAAAAAAGACAAGGACAGCATGGCCTTGTTAAAGCTTTGGCATTTTCACAACATTAGACTTGGGACTTCATCAAAAAGTTCTTGAAAATCCCGATTCATTGTATCTATTGCTTCGCCATAATTTATTTCCCAGTCGGATTCTCAAATATGATTCATCTTTAATAATTTGCCATTGACCTGATCCATGTTCATTACTTTCACATTAATTTTATTCTCAAAGTTCCCTGGCAAAGCATTCATTCTAATAGACTGTTGTATTGCGTGACTGCTTCTTTGGTGCTAAACAGACTGTAATTACCTGCTTTCTCCCTGCCTCCTTTAGAAATATTGGGGTTATATTTGCTGCTGTCAAATCTGTCAAAACCATCAGAAATTTGGAAGACAGCAAGCAAAGTATCCATTATTCCCATGGCCACCTCCTTTAGGACTCAGAGATAAAGATTATCAGGCCATGGAGATTTATCGGATTTCAGTCCAAATATTTTCTCCAAAACTGTTTATTTACTGATTTGCTTGTTTTTTTTCTCAGTAGCCCAAGAATTGCTTGGAAGTTTTTAATTTATTTCTTTCATGAATGCAGAACTGAAGTAGTTACTTCATTGTCTGCAATTTTCCTGTTCTCCATTCACTGGATTTGGACTGTAAGGAAGCTACAATTATCATCTCCAACATTTCATCTTGATATATTGCATTTTGAGAAGCTTTTACGTTTCACGCTTGTTTAACGTAGTCTTCCAAAAACTATTACTTCCTGTCTTAAGCTGTTCAATGATTGACCTTCCACAGCCATGCAATCACAGTAGCATAGCCTGTGTAGCATCAAAATTTAAGCACGATCTATATTATTACAACTTTACTACATCAGTCCCATAGCAATGAATGGTTTGACACTTCAAGTGCTCGGCCAGATACTTTTTAATGGCTGTGAGGTTACCCGTGATAGCTCTCCCCAACCCCCACCCCCACCCCCTCAGGAAGTGCAATCTGAACCCCATCACTCTCTGGGTGAAAAACAATCTATGAATCCTCTCTAAACCTTAAATCCTTCCTTTCAAACGTGTGTTGCCCTCTTCTTGGCCCTTTGACTGAAAGGAACAGCTGCTGTCTATCCACCCTCTCCATGCCCCTCCTAATCGTATCCATTTGAATCACGTCCCCCTCGGCCTTCTCTGCTCCAAACGTAAACAAATAGAGCTTATGAAAACTCTCTCCATAGCTGATATGCTCCATCCTAGGGGGCATCCTGTTGAATCTCTGCACTCCCTCCAGAATAATCAAATCCTTCCTGTAATGTAGCTCCCAGAACCCTCAAATTTTATTCCATCTTGGCCTAAACTAAGTGCTACATAGCTGTTGTAATCTATGTCTCGATGAGTGAACGCTGTGCCGACTGTTTCCACAGATTTCTTACGTAACCTTTTATCCTTCCCCCTTATATTCACAGATGTGTGGAGAAGGACCCTCTGAGCTTCCTGGTGTGCTGCCATTCATTGTATATTCTCCTGTCTGGTTCCTTCCTCCAAAGTGCATCACCTCATATTTATCAGTTTTGTATCCTATCTGCCATTGATCCATCCATCTGACTATTCCATCTGTATCTTCTTGTAACAAAAGAACTTCCTCCTCACTGCCAAACACCCAGCCAATTTTTGTGTCAAACACAGACTTACTTATCACGTTGCCACTCCCCCTCCACATTCACACCTACATCATTTACAAATACCACAAATAATAAGGGAGACAGTACTGATCATTGTGGTGTATCAGGTGACACTGTTCTCCAGTCACACATACAGCCTTCTAACACCACCAATTTTTGCAAAATTTTCTCTAACACTGATCTGAAACACCCTGGTCTATAGTTCCCTGCTCTATATCTCCCACCCATCCTATAAAGGGTGTTCTCCATTCTTCGGGAACCTTACCTGTGACCAGATTCGATTTAAACATTAGCATCAGCGCCTTTCATTCCTTGTCTACAACAGCAGCCTGAGATGTAACTGATGTAGACCTGGGGGTTGGTCCAGTTTTATACCAGCCAAAACCATCAATCCTTGCTCACATCTTACATCAATCTGTTCAAGAGCTTCCCAGTCCATCTTCTTGAATTCTGTACCTATTTCTGCCTTTTTCCCAAGTAAATAGACGTGAAGTTCTCATACAACAATCAATCAGCTTTCTCCAGTTTCAAACACAGATTCCCGCCTTGATCTCAGACAAAGTCTCCTCAGCAGGCCATTGTACCATCTGAGAGATTAATCATGAGAATGCCCATTCAGTATATGTGATCAATATTTTACTTAGATCAAGACATCAAAATTGTACAGGTACAATCCAGGTACACTCTCAACAATTCTCTGTGTTACTAATGCAGAATTTCTTTACTTCCAGTAGGAACAAATCACTGCAGAAGCTGAATCTGTACTGAAACCAACACATGCGAAAGATCACAGTTAGTCAGACAGCATCGTAAAGAGAGAGCAAGCTGATACTTTGCGTCGAGCTGATTCTTCATCGTCTGTTTTCGGATTCCCTTTAAAGCAAGGAGTTTAAAGGGGCGCAGTACTGACACCTGTGGCACACCAGCGTACACCGTACACACCAACAACGTTCTACCACCACCTATGTTCTCCAATAGTTTCTCTAATGCTTACCTTCCCCTGTTTGCATATGTTCCTCCCAATGCACTTTGCTTTAATGTTTTCTGATAACTTACTGTGTGTGCTGATTAAAAGTCTTCATGAATATCTGACTGCACCACGTTCACTGATTCGTCATTGTTTACATCTTCGAGAGATATCTTCAAGAATAAAATTGTAAATTATAACTTCCCTTTCATACACGCAGAACAACTCTCCTGAAATTTGTTATTATTTACTCAGTGTTCAATAAGATTTTCCTTACAATAGGTTGCAACAGATTTCCTACTGTGGTTGCCAACTAACTGGACAGAAGTTCTCCACTCTCCATTTCTTCCATTTGTTAATAATTTGAATGCATTTATAACCTTCTGAAGCGAATACAGAAAAATACAGTGGTCCCTATTGCAATCAATATGCATATTGCTGTTTTCTCTGAAATTTCCGCTTGGATTGCATCTGATCTGTCAGAATTATCAATCCTCATGCTACCTCTGATTCCAAATACTACCCCATAACTGTATATGATGATTTTACTCTTTAGTTACAATGGTCCCATGACGACTTCGTATGTCTGGGAGATTTTCTGGATCTTTCTCTTTGAAGAGAGATGCAATGTCACTGTTTCGCCTCCTTGTCATTTTTCTGTTTTCTACAATAAATTCTTGTATCCACACATTCGCTGTGCTACATTTGATCTTGGTTTCATTTTCCTTTCAATATCAACAGAAGCTTTTCGCTAGTATTTACAAATAACAATGAAAATCACAGCACAGGAACTGGCCCGTCAGACTTCCAAGCCTGTGTCAATCTAGATCCTCTATGTTTACCTGTCGCCTATTTCCTAAGGTTCTGTTTCGCTCCGCTCCCTGCCCATTCACGTATCTGGCTGGATACGTATTAAATGACGCTTTCGTCCCCGCCTCTACCACCTCCGCTGGGAACGCATCCCAGCACCGACAACCCTCTGCACAAAGAACTTTTGTAGCATATCCCCAATAAATTGTTCCCCCTTCATCATGAATTCTTGACCCCTAGTAACTGACTCCCCCACTCTGGGAATAAGCTTCTAGCTATCCATCCTGTTTACACCACTCATGATTTTGTAAACCTCAATCAAGTCCTCACTCAACCTTCGTCTTTCTAATGAAAATAATCCTAATCTACCAAACCTCTCTTTATATGTCGTTCTCTCCATCTTCGGTAACATTCTGTTGAATATCCTCTGCGCTCTTTCCAAAGCATCCAGATCTTTTCAGTAACGTGGCAACCAGAACTGTCTGGAATATTCTGAATGTGGCTGAACCAAAGCCCTTTACAACTGTAATATGGTCTGCCTTCTATTTTACGCAATATATTCCAACTGATTCCCTCCTGTGGGCGACGAGTTAACTGGTCTGTGGTTCTCCACTTCTTTAATTGTTGGAATGCAGGAAGGAAAGTATATTGTATGCCTTGTTGATCATTCTATCGTCCTGCTACTTTCAGCGAGCAATGGACCTGAACATCCAGATCTCTCTGTACATCAATTTTCCCCAGGGCATTTTCCAGTTACTGTATAATTCCCTCTCGAATTGGATCTTCCAAACTCGATCACCTCACATCTGCCCTTTCTCCACCCAACTCTCCAATCTAGCTACATTCAGCTTTGTTCTCTGACAGTCCCCTCAACTTTCTGCTAGTCTACCAATCTTAGCGCCATCTGCAAACTTGCGAATCAGACCCCTTATACCTTCCTTCAGATCATGTAAGTATATCGCAACAAACAGTGGTCCAGTACGGATCCTTGTGAAACACCACACAGAACAGGTGTCCATTTTGAGAAACTCCCTTCTATTACTACACTCTGTCTCCGGTTGCCCAGCCAGTTCTCTAATCCATCAAGCTACTACACCATGGATCCCTGCAACTTCACCTTCTCCATCAGTCTATCTCATCAAACGCCTGACTAAAGTCCATGTATATGACATCTACAGCCCTTTCTCTACTATCAACTTTGTCATTCCTCAAAGAATTCTATTATGTTTACTAAGATGTGACCTTCCCTGCACAAATCATGGAAGGTCTCGTGTGGTTTCCGACTTGTTTTACCCTGGAGTCATACTGGTTTTATTTCTAAAGCGGGACATCATAAAATGCCACTGTGATTGGCTGCGTACAAATTGAATGTTGTTTTGAACAAAATACAATCCATCCACAAATATAAATCTACAAACGCAAATTAGTCCCTCAGATTTATTGGTGTGTCTGTGCGAGAGATGCGGATTGTGTGTGTGTGTGTGTGTGTGTGTGTGTGTGTCTGTATGTGTGTGTGTGTGTGTGTGTGTGTGTGTGGCGGGGGCGTGGTGGCATGTGAGTGAGAGAGAGGATGTGTATGTTTATTTCCATGTGTGTGAGCGAAAAGGGTGTGTGCGTGTGTGTGTGTGTGTGTGTATGTGTATGTTTAAGGATGAGAGTGAGAGTCTGTGCTCACGTTAAGACACAGACAAATTTGTCAGATCCCTATCCCCACACACACCCAGCCCGTGGTTTCAGAGCTTCCATGCTCGGCAGCCTCTGCTCCATTTGTTGTTCATGTTACAGACCCTGATGCTGTAACTACAATGCCCATGGTCCATCCAAATTCGGATCACCAAATCCTCTGGGCTCCCTGAATGTCTGAGGTTGCTCACAGCACAACCTCCAGCAAACTATCCCCATCCCCTTCACTAACTTTTCAATACAGAAGACAGATTTCCCTCCACTAAAAGTATGATATCTACTCCGTTATACTTATACTTCAGGGTCCTCCTCGTGTTTCTGACTGCGCGATCAGCTGTGAGGGACAAACAAAGGCGTTCAGTGGACAGGCACAGACCAAGTTTTAAAGACATGAGTCAGAGATGCTGAAACTCCCTGTACAACATGGAGCACCACTTGGGACACACCGGGAAGTGAGCAACAGCCCGAACCACAACCCCCTGGCCATGGAGCACCACATGGGATATACCAGCAACAGTCAAGCGCACACACCGCTGTCCAACATGGAGAAGGACGTGGGACACAACCGGGAAGGGAACAACTGCCCTGCACACACACACACACACACACACACACACACACACACACACACACACACACACACACACACACACACACACACCTCTTCATGAAGCACATCAAGGGACACATGAGGAAGTGAACAACGTCACAGCACACACTCCCCTGTCCATGGAGTAACACATGGGACACAGCGGGAAGTGAACAATTGCCTGACATACACCATCACATTATTTTTGAACTTAAAAATTCCAGTATTCGATACACAATCAAAACCCAAAGCCAGAGATAGATAGAGATGGACAAAGATATTCACATTAAAGATAGAATCGGACAATTTATATAGGAACAGAGCATGTTGTTGAAATATGAGGAACAACCAAGGGAGTGGGTCTAAGTGGAGCAGTGAGACCTTGGTGGCTCAATTCGGAAGAATGAGAACATTGAATAATATCATTGCCAGATCAGCTCAGCAAATGTGTTCCACTAAATGTTGAATTTGAATCACAGAAGAAACACAGAAACTATAGACTGGGAACAAGTAAACAACCCAGTATGGAGAGCAGCGCAGCTTATGCCAATATATTGCTCAGTAAACTGGACTATGTGCCCAGCATGGGGAGCAGTGCAGACTATCCAAGTGTTTTGCTCAGTTTGCTGGACTATCAGGCCAGCATGGGAGCTTTGCAGACTGTGCCAGTGCATTGCTCAATAAACT
Source organism: Hemiscyllium ocellatum (assembly GCF_020745735.1). Classification (NCBI taxonomy): domain Eukaryota; kingdom Metazoa; phylum Chordata; class Chondrichthyes; order Orectolobiformes; family Hemiscylliidae; genus Hemiscyllium; species Hemiscyllium ocellatum. Next base: position 48,740,017 of record NC_083433.1, on the reverse strand, counting down.
GAACTATCTGCCCAACATGGAAGCTGTGCAATCTATCGCAGTGCATTTCTTAGTAAACTGGACTATCTGCCCAGCATGGGGAGCTGTGCAGACTATCCCAGTGTTTTGGAGAGTTCGCTGGACTATCTGGTCAGCATGGGGAGCTCTGCAGACTGTGCCAGTGCATTGCTCAATAAACTGAACTATCTGACCAACATGGGGGTCTGTGCAATCTATCGCATTACATTTCTCAGTAAACAGGACTATCTACCCAGCATGGGGAGCTGTGAAGACTATGCTAGTGTATTGCTCAGTAAGCTGGACGAGCTGCCCAGCATGGGGAGTATTGCAAAACTTTGCCGGTATATTGCTGCTACATTTGCACTATGTAACTGACTAATACGGGCTAATTTGCTGCCCATACTGCTAGTGACAGTAAATGGGCTCGCACAGATTAATGTCTCTGTATCTTCATGCAGCAGTTCAAGGCAAGGGGTTTTATGTGTGCACGTGTACGTCGTTCTGGAGCTGTGTGAGCTGTGAAAATTATTGTCTAAGAGAGAGTACACATAGAGGAAATCAGGTTAAATGTGAACAACTGTCAGGGCTTGGTAAAAGGAACAGAGAGAGATAGTTCATGGGCAGCTGTTAATGACGTGCTTAAGAATATTGAAGTGAAGGCATTGCCGGACCCAATAGCTTTATAGATCATTACGCATAGGAAAGATGGATGGATGGGGAGTTCTGTGTGATTTCAGATATGAGCTGTGGAGTATTGACTCAGAATTGTTTCTGCAGGTTTGCAGCTATGAGTGTCTGCAACAGACGAATGCCATCTTTAAGACTATTTCACAGGTCATGGTTCAAATAGCAGATGGGATGAGCCAGTGAAGTATATGCTGGAATTATCAATAGTTGCAATTAGGAATGGTCAGGGTGTAGTGTCAGGATTTGATTCATGACCAAAGGGATCAGCACTGTTGTCATTTGTCTGTTTCAGCTTCAGATATTGGCCGGGGATGAGATGGAATCAGAGGAAGGAAATGCAGTTTGTAACCAGAACAGAAGATAGTGACCGCAATGCTTTCAATATTTAGATAGCAAGTGCAGTGATACAGCGAATCATGGTTCACAGCTGAAAGTGAGCAAGTCAACATACCAACCCATGAGTAATATTGCCAGAAGCAAGGAGGGAGAGATTGAATTAACAATTTAGTAGTGGTTTGTTAAGTGAATATCTGGATTCAGAGTCTTAGCAGGAACAATAACAGTGGCAAGGAGAGTAGAGTGATGAAAGATCAGTATTACTGTCAAACATGATTTATAGAATTAACGACTGAACAGTGAGACTTACCAGGTACACTAACAAAAGCCAGGATTGGATAATAAAATTATCGTATAATGTGAAGTGTATGTTTGATCCGCCACGAAAATGACCTTCGATCATAATATGTAGAAAGATACCAAACATCCCAGTATAAACTCCTGTCCATTCGTGGGACATTCCAGCCTAATGTTCTCACATTGTGATCCATTGTTGAAACAATCCAGACTCTTGTGCTCAGACTCTGATCCTTCCCCCCGTCTCTCTGGAGCTGCTGATTCCTGTTAACATTGTCGGCGATGCTCCCACTTTAATGTGGGATAACACATTTAATGGAGCCCACTTATCATTAAAGGATGGAAACCGTCCACTGGGGTAATTGCCACTCATGGAGACTAACATTAATCACAGTCACTGAACAAACAGGACCAGCTAACCCCTTCCTGACATCACTTTTCATATCCCAATAAAAGGGAACATTTACTGGGTGAGGGTGGAATGGATGGGCGTTGCTTAGGGATGGACCATAAATGTTTCAATCTTCTTATTGTTTCTTCCATGTATGAGGGAGTAGTGCCAGAACACTGCAGGTCTGTGTATATTACATACTGTTCATAAAGGGCGACAGTGAAAGAGTGACAGATCAGCTGCATAAGGTAACTGGTGGGGTAATTTCCAGAGCAAATAAACCAGTGTACATATTTATTGTCCATTTACTTTGTGTAATGTTGCTCCTGGTTTTATGTGCACTGTTGTCAAATTCTTCCATAACCTTGGGACATCATTCAGAGCATCGAGACTGCTGCGCAGGAACAGGAGGAAGCAATTCTGTCCCCATACCCCTGTTACAAAGGGACAGAGAAGGCCATTGAGCCTCTCAAATCTGTTACAGAGGGACAGGAGGAGACCATTCTGCTTCTTGAGCCTGTTATGCAGTAACCATCATGAAGGATAAAATAATGGGAATCAATTTAAATGGAGAGAGATTGCAGAACACTGTGATACAGGCGGTTTCTATGTTCCTGGGACATGAATCATGTGAAGTCAGTCTGCAGATGCAGCAAGTCATTTGGAAGGTAAGTGGAATGATGCTGTTTTGACAAAAGGTTAAGGTTTAATTGCAGGAATGTTTTACTGCATCTGTACAGGGCATTGCTGAGACCAGATCTGATGCACTGTGTGCAGTTTTGATCCCCTAACACTAAAATAAAAGGATATAATTATTTTTGAAATTTTCAAAGAGGTTTCCCTTTTCTCATTCCTGGGATGCCGGCCTTTGGTAATGAGGGATAATCAGTTCCGATCTTAGCCTAGAAATAGTATTGAACCACCATGACTTTCAGAAAAGTACATCAGCTGGATGCATATTATCTCTTGTCAGGGAGACTAAAGCTAGAGAATACATTTGAAGAAAAAGATGTATTGATATCAATACACATACTATGAAGACACCTACCAATATTTACAAATTACACAGACACGTGTAAGCATATCATCAAATTATAAAGTGGGGACATTTTTTGAGATTGAATGGAATTGTGTACAACAAGAGCAATGACGCACCTGCATATCATCCATAATCAGGTTTTCCAGAGAATGTTCCAGGAGAGCACACATGGCCCAGTTTGGTGTTCAGTTGACAAAATTGTATGTTCCAACGCAGAAAGGGAGAAAATTGTTCCCTGCCTGGGAAGCAACAGCCGATTGATCCCTTTCTCTTACTTTGTTCCACTAGATAGCAAAGTATCAGTCGGTAAAATCCCTGAGTTATCTTTGCCACTTGTGATGGATTCCTGGTGAGGATTCGTTGGGATTTCTCCACTGCCTGAAACAAAGGGAATTCAGCCAAATCCAACTGTTCCAGAAAGAAATCCCACTACCAGTGGCTTATTTGAACAGAATAACTTCAAAGGCAGAATAACATTTGGGGCACTCTGTCATTTTACCATTTGATATGAGTACAACGTTCTCTGTCTTACATTTTTTTTCTGGAAAATGACCTACTCTGAGAGCGATATCATTGGCCACATCATTAAACTGGTTACATTTAAGATTGGTGTAACCAGTGGAGGAGTGGGACGGAAAAAGAAACAGTGACCCTCCAACATTGGCTGGACCACAAATGAGAAATTTTCAAAGGGCTGTCCAAGTGGAAATTCCATCCCCAGAATTTTGTGGTGCCTGAATGTTTGCATTTATTCAAATTTGTATTTGTTGACATTTGACAGAAAAGTGAATGTAGAAAATGGTATACAGACAGAAAAGGGCTGGGGAGATCACAATCACATGGCCCATAATCTTTGTGCATGGTGGAGCGTTGACAACGTTTCTAATGGCACACTCCTGCTGCTCAGTCCTATGTTCCTCTGTTCCATCCAACCACTCACAGCTCCTGCCATGAGCAGTTGGAGGCCACTTGCTCTAAATACCTGATCCACAGTAATACAGCACCTCATTCAGTCCCTCAAGACTGTCACACACACACGGTTTAGTGTGGGTTGGAAAACGGCATTTGGAAATCCAGGCTTGGTTCGAGAGACTGCTCTGGTTTCTTTGCACAGTGTCTTCTCTCTGCAACTTGTGCTTTATTTGTTGGTCATAATGGAGGCCCATATCTCACCCAGAGATGACTCACAAAATACTTTGCTCTGTCTGATTACAATGTTCAATAACAGAACGTTCAGGAAAATTACAATAATTAACTTTGTAATTACAGAATATGAGGACGTAAGGAACCGGATCAGCTAATTTGGACCGTCAAGCCATTGTCTACCATCATGGCTGATCTACTACTGGCATTAACTCCTTTCTAATGCGCAATTCTTCACATCCCTTAGCTGACTGACAGGTCAAAAATCCATCTACCTCCTCCTTAAATACTTTCAGTGATGTAGCTCCCATAACTCGCTAGCCCAGATAATTCCTGACATTGATTACCCGCTGTGAGAGAAAAAACATTCCCTACACATACATCGTCACCTAATTGATATGAACGTGAGGTGAACACAGGGGCTCAGTAAACAGTGAATTTCTTTGATATCAAGTCAGTATTTGACTGAGGATGGCATCAGGACCACGCACTTATTTGAGCTGAATGGAAATCAGGTGTAACCTCCCACTTGTCTGGGTCTTTCAGAGCACAAAGAAAGATGCTTGAGGTCGGTGGCCAACAATCCTCTCCGTCCCGGGATATCTCTGCAGGAAATCCTCAGGTTAGCCTCCTCAGCACAAACATCTTCAACTGCTACATCAATGTCTTTCCCCATCATAAGATCTGAATAGGGATGATGACTGAAGATCACACAATATTCAGAGATTTTGTGCTCCCTCCGCTCCTGAACCAACCTGTGTCCATGTGCAGCAAAACCTGGACAGCATTCCGTTTTGTGCTGTTAAAGTGTCGGTAACATTCATGTAACAACGCTGCCAGACACTGCACATTTCCACAGTTAATAGAGGAGCTCAATCAGCATCCCAGGCTGGTTACACACTGATATGTGGAAGCCATTGAGCCCGTGGAAACGACTGAACAAGAAGAGGGACAGCCCATTCAATTCACCTGCCTATTCCGCAGTAAGAGAAAGGGCCTGTTCAGTACATCGAGCTGATGAACAGGAACAGGCAGAACCCAATCAGACCCTTAAACCTGTTCCATGAGACCAGGAAGAGGCTATTCAGCCCCACGACATAGTTATACGAAACAGGAGGGCGTCATTGATACTCTAACATGACAAACCAATGAAACTGAGACTGCATTGATAGGGGACTCCATGGTGGTAATCATGGTTCCATTGTTTGTAGAACGTGTGCTATCTTAACATGGTTTGCTGGCAGTGAAGAGGGAAACCAAATATTTTGTGTAAAGTCTCAAGGAGGCATCTTCTATCACTGAGAAGACACTCCCATGTGCTCTATTAGGCCAGAAACTGCTGGGAAGAGTTAACTCTTTTATAATGACGGTACAGTTGCTGCTGTCGGGATTATGGATCGCATGACGTTCATTGCAGGATCCCGCAACAATTGAACTGTATGAACGTTGGGAGAGTTTTTTTTCAAAAGCCTGAACCTCTCTCTCTCTCTGGAACGAAATAGGAAGTGGAGGTGGTTTGGTGGAACGTTCTCAGAGGCTCTTAAACTATCGAGAATCATGTAACCCGAGTGAAAAAAAACATGGAATTTATCACCGTAACAGTGTCTGTTTAGAACATCATAAGTGATTGTACATCCCCCTTAATGTTCAATGCAATCACCTTATTCTCTCACTGAGCTTCACTCACTGTTCACGTTGCCATCATCCCAGGGATTCGTCTGGGGAGACTCGAGGGAAAGTCTATCCACAGTACCCCAAATACTGCCTCAACACACTCAGCGATGATCACAATAATCCGTTTGTCTCACTTAGACTTCACCGTTTCCTTCCTGTCTTATGAAACGCCATTATTTCTCTATGCACGATGACTGACATGGAATTTATCTGTTCCTTGTATCTGTACGTCAGCATCAATAAAGCCAGCATCAGAGTTGCCTATAGAGATGTGCATCACACTCGGGGAGAATTTCAATGAGATCGTTTACACCTAAAGGATGTAATGATCACTGTGGGACATAGGAAGTTTATGTTGCATCTGCAATTCTAATTCATTATATAAAAATAACTGAACTCACATCAGTGTGTAATTGTTTCAGCCAGGAGCTGAGTCAACAAGAATGGGAACTCTGTGAAGGAAAAGCATAATTGTTTTGTTTGTATTACCTAAAAATGTATGCAAGAAAGAAACGGGAATACACAACAATGGTAACCCCATCCAAGGGCTTCGTGATAAGATGCTGTGAAGATAGACAGTTAAACTCAATCTGCCTGTAGAAACAATAGGTATAAACATCTGTTTCCCAATTTTACAGAAACGCAGGAACAAACCCCAATTAAACAAGTCTTAATGATAACATGCTGAGAAGGGGGGCACAAGTGGAAGGAGTAAATAATGGTTAGGCAAGGATGTGCCCACAGCAGGATAAGGTCAAATGGCCTTAAGAACAGGAATGAACATGTTTTTTCACAGACAAGATTGGATTAGATTAGATTACTTACAGTGTGGAAACAGGCCCTTCGGCCCAACAAGTCCACACCGACCCGCCGAAGCGCAACCCACCCGTACCCCAAAATTTTCCCCTTACCTAACACTACGGGCAATTTAACTTGGCCAATTCACCTGACCCGCACATCTTTGGACTGTGGGAGGAAATCGGAGAACCCGGAGGAAACCCACGCAGACACGGGGAGAACGTGCAAACTCCACACAGTCAGTCGCCTGAGTCGGGAAATGAACCCGGGTCTCAAGCACTGTGAGGCAGCAGTGCTAATCACTGTGCCACCGTGCCGGGCACCAAGATCGGATAAGACACGAGATAAACAGGAGTAATGGGTACCGGTCTTAGGGAAGTGGAGGATGTAAACAGGGGGGGATACAATGAAATAAGAAAAAAAAAGGAACCAAATTATATAAATATCGAGTATTTGTTGAATTCAGTGTGTTTTGTCCTTGCCTTGTGGGCATCACACCCACTTGCAAGTGTGAAATAAAGTGTATTACTGATTCAGATCTTGTCTCGGACTGAAATTATTGCAGTGCGTGAGCTTTGTTTCTCACATCACCTACCTGAATAGAAATGAGCTGTAGAAATACGGGAAACAGGTAGAGGAAGGGAGCTATCTTTACTTTTGTTCTTCTCTCACAGGATGTATGCAGCCCTGGTCAGGGCAGCATGTTACGCCAATCTTAAACTGAGTGGCTGGTTCAATTGTTCCACAAGACAGTAAAGAGTAAAACACATTGCTGGGGGTGTGCAGTGTTACAATTCAGAATAAATCCTCCTGCTTAATTAAAACCTGCAACACAGAAAAGATTTATCCCATGCAGTAATGTGTGATAATTCTAGAGTCTAAGAACTATTTAAAGTAAAACATTAACAACTTTATTTCTTAAAGTATTACAGAGAATAATAATCAAACGAATATTTACAACTTCTTCCTCTAACCTATCTTTGACCTTCCCCCTCCACAATATGAGTCCGATAAGACTCTCCTAATTAAGATTTCCAAAATAAAACTTCTTATCACAAAACTAGGAAGCTTTCGGTTCTTCTCCATAGTCCTGTCTTCTTTTCTTCTGGGGGATTCTGCTTCAATAGTTACTAATCAATGACTATACTTTTAAGGGAACTATTTTTCAGGCAGTCTTGGTGCTGTCAGTAGTTTATAGGTGAAGTACACCCACATGTTCATCACTGAAACCTGACTGGGGAAGGTTGACACATTGACTTACCTAAAGGACTTCAGGCAAGCAGGTGGGCTTTTATAACAAATGATAATGGTTGCTTTTAAATTCCACCACTTTGCTTCATGAGATGTCAACAGACTATTATTCTGTGGCTCTAGACTATGAGTCAATGACTTGACTACCCTAAACTGTCTTACTGTACATGCAGGGAACACGTCAAACATCCTCAAGAGCAATTATTTAGTGACGGACATGTGATTAGAAGGCACTTGAAACTGTTGCATCCAGGTTGAATTTAGGCAAAAATCGTGGTTCATTCAGAAGTTGCACTGAGACTGCAGACGAGATTGAGATTTCATGATGGTTGTTTTGGACAGGATTGGTGAGTGGGGAGGGCATGGAGATGTAAATCCGTGAAGGACAAAATGGATTATGGAGTATGAGAAAATTCTGTGTCCTTATCGCTTTTAATGAGTAATTTATAAGTAGTAGTTTGATAGTTATAATTTATAAGGAAAGGATTTTTTGTTTGGAACTGAAAACATTGACTTGCACTTTCCAAAATTTATATATCATGAGCAGAAATTGAGTTCAACCCAGTTTAGTAGACAAATATAATGACTTACCAGGAACACCAACTATTGCAAGGATGGGATAGTAACCACCTTGAATAATCCAAAGGATATCCAGGATCCGTGATGCTAATGATATCCAAGCCTGAGAAAGCCAGTAAAGACCCGAGGATAAACTTCTGTCCATTGTTGGGACATTCCAGTCTAATGTTCTCAGATTCTGATCCATTGTTGGAACATTCCAATCAATGGTTCTCAGATAATGAATCATTATTGTAACGTTCCTGTCTAATACTCTCAGATTCTGATCTCTCCTCCCGGTCTCTCTCTCGAGCTGCTGTTCCCTGTTAGTGCTGTCAGTGATGCTCCGACTCACATTATGTGATAGCACATTGAACAGGTCTCATTTATATTTCAACCATGGAAACTCTCCACTGCCATAATTAGGATCCACTGAGATTGATAGTAATCATATTCACTGAACAAATAGCTCCAGTTAACCCCTTTGAATTCAATAATGATTTTATTAAAATTCAAAAGAACTTGTAAAGTTTACACATTTGGCATGGGATATGTGTGGGGGGTGAACAGGAAGAAATATTTGAGATGGTAGATTGATTGAATGTAATCATTCAATCTGCCTTAGATATGGCAGTAACGTCAAAGAATTGTCAGAACTTAAACACGTTTCTCGGTTTATAAATCAAAACATATAATCTGTAACAGCTGTTCAGTGATTATAATTTCAGTAAAATATGTAGAGAACTTTTCTAGTCCATAATCTGACAGAAAATTACTTATGACAACATGAGTGATAACAGACAAAATGGCATGGATGTGTTAACAGAGAATATGATGTGACACACAATTCAGATGGTTATTCAAGGATGAGAGAGGGCAGGTAAGGGTCATGCTGTTAATGTTATCGATGTCAATCAACTGTACTGAAGTAAATTTCAATGGATTTCAATTGCAGTGTGATTATGATATTGGGGCATGGCTGCTGAGAGTGGAGGGAGGGAACATGATATTTCCCAGCAATCAGTATTAGAATTTTATTCTTCATAAATATGAAAATCAAATTCAAAGATGCATCTCCAATGAGGAATGAGGAGAGCCAATATTAACCATACAACCAGAAGACATTGGAACAGAAATTTGGCCATTAGACCCATTGAGCCTGATCCGCCATTCCATGATGGCTGTTAAGCTTCTCAACCCCATTCCCTCACTTTCTACCTGTAACCCTTGATCCCCTTTATAGTCAAGAACCTATCTGTCTCACTCCTAAATATACTCAATGACCTGGACTCGACAGCCCTCTGTAGCAGTGAATTCCATAGATTAACCGCTGTCTGGCTGAAGAGGTTTCTCCTTATCTTTTTTCGAAAAGATCTTCTCTTCCACTGTCCCCTCAGGTACTATTCTCTCCTACATTGGATACATCTTCCCAAACTCCCCTCTGTCCCAGGTCATTTAGTGTACTGTAATTTTCAATTAGACCTCCTAACATCTTTCTGAATTTTATCAAATACAAAACCAGATCCCTCAAATATTTTTTGTATGTTAAGCTTTTATTTCCTGGTACCATTCTCGTGAATCTCTTTGGAAAACGCTCCAGGACCAGTGCATCCTTGCTGAGATATGGGACGCAAATCTGCAGACAATAATCCGAATGTGGCATGACCAAAGCCTTGTAGAGCATTAGAAGAACATCTCTGTTTTTTTTAAATATTTAAGCCTTCTTGAAATAAATACCATCATTGTATTTGACTGCCTAACTACTGACAAACTGCAACTTTACCTTTCAAGACTCCTGGACTAAACTCCCTAGTCTTTTTGTGCTTCAGACGTCTGAATTTGCTCGTTATTTCGAAAATAGTCTATGCCTCTATTCATCCTGGCAAAATGCTTTCCCACATTTTCCCACATTATACTCCATCTGACACTTCTTCGCTCACTCTCCAAACCTGTGAAAGTCCTTCAGCAGGTGAAAATGAGGACTGCAGATGCTGGAGATCAGAGTCAAAAAGTGTGGTGCTAGAAAAACACAGCCTGTCAGGCAGCATCCGAGGAGCAGGAGATTCGACGTTTCAGGCATAAAACCTTCATCAGGAATGTGGGATGGGCGGAAGGGGGCAGTGTGTCCACAGCCCCCCACTGTTCTCCATGAACACCCACGTCTGTGCCCTCAGCCCCTGACTGTATTCCATGTACCCCCACGTCTGTGCCCTCAGACCCTTACGGTACTCCAGCTACATCCACAGCTGTGTCCTCAGCCCCCCGACTGTCCATCTTGTACACCCACGGCTGTGACCTCAGCCCCTTAGTGTAATCCCTGTACATCCATGGCTGTGCCCTAAACCAACTACTGTACTCCCTGTACACCCACGGTTGTTTCTGCAGCCCCCTAATGTCCTCTTTGTACAAGCACGGCTGTGTCCTCAGACCCCTACGTACTCCCTGTACAGCCCCAGCTGAGTTTCCAAATTCCAAACAACGCCAGCTACAAGTTCGCTGATGACATCACTATAGCAGTACGAATATTAAACAACAAAGTGTCAGAATGTAGAAAGGAGATAGAGAGCTTGGTGGCATGGTGTGTTGATAATGACCTCTCTCTAATCACGAAAATGTAAAGAACTGATCATTGACTTTCGGAAGAAAGCAGGGGAATATTCCCTATCTGCATCAACCGTTTGAGGAAGTGCATGAGCATGAAGTCCCTCTGAGTGATGATAACTCACAACCTGTCGTGAACTTCTCACATAGGTCCGACGGTCGGGAAGGTTCAACAATGCCTCTCATTCCTGAGGTGATTCAGGAAAGTCAGCATGCCCTACTTCGACAGATGCACCATTGAGAGCGTACTGTCCAGGTGCATAACAGCCTGGTATGGCAACTGCTCTACTCAGGATCGTTAGAAACTACAGAAGGTTGGGTGCACAGCTCTGACCAACAAGGACCCTAACATCCCAACCATTGATTCCGTTCACATGGCTCGTTGCCGCAGAAAGGCTGTCAACATCTACCCCAGATTACTGAAGGAAGGGAGAGAGGAAATAGCTGGGGATTACCAGATATCTTTTTAGCATCCTTGACCACGGCTGAGGTCACGGAAGACCGGAAAGTTGTTAATCCCTTGTTTAAGAAAGGTAGTAGGGATAATCCAGTCAATTATAGACCGGTGAGACTGATGTCAGGGGTAGGGAATCTGCTAGAGAAGATACTGAGGGATAGGATCTACTCTCATTTGGATGAAAATAGTCTTATCAGTGATGGACAACATGGTTTTGTGCAGGGAAAGTCAAGGCTTAACAACTCAATAGAATTCTTTGAGGAACTGACAAAGTTGATTGATGAGGGAGATACTGTAGATGTCATGCACATGGACTTCAGGAAGGCGTTTGGTAGGTTTCCCCACAGTCGGGTTATGGAGAAAGTCACATGGTGCGCTAGCTACGTGGAGAAATAACTGGCTGGGCAACAGGAGGCAGAGAATAGTTGGGGAAGGGAGTATCTCAAAAGAGAGAACTGTGACCAGTGGTTCAATTTAAGGTTTTTCTGGAAAGATACATGAATGGGTAGGGAACAAAGTGATTCAGATCCTTAGAAAATAGGCGACAGGTTTAGATAGAGGATTTCGATCGGCGCAGGCTTGGACCACCGAATGGCCTGTCTTTGTGCTGGAATGTTTTGGTCTAACATTATCAAAGACCTATCACACCCCAGTCATGGTCTCCCACAACCTCTTCTATCAGGCTAAAAGATATGGAAGCTTGAAAACACTGAGCAGCTGCTTCATTAAAAGTTTCTTCCTGACTGTTATTAGACTGATGAATGTACTCTCTAATCTCAGATAATGCTGATCTTGTTCATGTTGATCTCGCCTCGCGCACGTCCTGTGCAGCGTAACCTGCATGCCTCTCAGACATGTTTTACAGCCATTGTTCTGTATATTCTTGCTTACTATGATCACCCTGTACACCTTGGTACAGGTCAAAGTAAATACTCATCTTCCTCCCCCCAGCTCACCCCGAGCTCTCTCTGGTCCTCGCCCCCAGCACCTCCCATTTCCCATCCCCAGCTCAATGTATGCTTTGTATCTCACTATTTCTCTCACACTGTCTGTTTCCTTTACTCTGTCTTCTCTTTCTTTCCCTAAACTTACTATCTCCCCTTCTCCCTGTCCATGTGACTGTTTCTTTCTTGTTTTGTTTCATTTCTCTGTTTTACTGACTGCCATTCTGTTTCCCTCGCTGTGTTCTCTCTCTCTTTATACGTGTCTGTCTAGTTCTCCCTCCTTGTGATGGTGATAGCTTCTCTATTCATTTGAAGCATATGATGGCTCTTTGGTTGGATGTTGGCAATATTGATTAAATTTCAATTGTTGTCAAAGCAGCAACCAGAACTTGGATATCCATGTAATAGCCACTTGCTACATCTAAATATTTTGGAACTGCCTTCTCTCAGTGCTCTGTATACTGGCAACTGAAAGCATTCTATTCAGGTGCATAATAGTGTTACGGTGACAGCTCTTCCCAGGACCATAAGAAACTGCAGACGGTTGTGTTCACAGCCCAGACATCCATGGAAGACAACCTTCCATCCATTTGCATTTCTCATTGTGAGCGAAAGGCTGGCAACATCAAATATCTCTCCAAAACCGGTAATGATCTCCTACAACCTCTTCCAAAAGGGAGAAGATACAGAGGCTTGAAAACATGGACCAGCATGTTCAGGAACACCTTCTTCCTTACCTTAATTACACTGACGAATTGAAATCTCTAAGTTTTCAAATAATATTAATTTTGCGAAAGTCGATCTTGCTTTGCACACCTCCTGTGCAGCTGTCACCTTGAGTGCCTTACTCTGTGTAAGTGCCATTGAGGCTCAAGGTCTTCTCAAGGGCAATCAAATGAGTGAACTAATGCTGGCCCAGCCATCGATACCTATTTCACCTTGATAAATTTAAGAAGATGACGACGCTCAGCGAAGATAGACAAGTGGGATCAAATCGCTTTAAACGTAATCTTAGATATATACAGGTTTCCCTCGATAATAGAGTGTTCCTACAAAACCTTTCATAAGCTGATATGGTGTAAAGCGAAGTAGCATTAATTTATGTGGGAAAAAATAATCTTTTTTGGTAAAAGTGAAAATCCTCTTCGGATTTCTTTTTGGTTAGCGAAAACAGGACGTAATGGAGGTTTTTTGGAAACTGAAGTGGCAAAAAGCGAAGTTTTGAAAAGCGGGATATACATGTACCGGCATGGGCATGATATTCAGGAAGATGGGAAAAGTTAAAAATAAATGTGGTGAATCTCACATTTTATTTCCATCCCAGCTGATTATCATTCCATTTGTTTGTTCTTTTTCTTCTATCTCTTTCTTTCTCTGTCGATTTAACCCACTCCTTCTCCCCTTCAAAGCAGACTTCCCTGTAACCAGCATCATTCACACTATCTTCCAACTGTTTTCAGTTCAGAAAAGCTCTCCAGCACTTTCTGTTCTTTTCTTTGGATTTCTTATGCATTTTGAGATCTCCAGCATCTTTCTTTATTTGGTTTAATCTTCAAATTTGTTATTCCATGGGAAGTTAGCATCTCTGCCCAGGGCAGCATTTGTTGACCATCACTAATTGCCCTGACTGTGAGGCCATTCCACAAGCCAATATAAAATCAAGCACATTGATATCGGTCTGAAGTCACCCTTAACCCAGACCGGGTAGTACCATTAGATTTCTTTACTGAAGGTCATCAGTGAAACAGCAAGATTTTCAGACAAAATGTGGGTTTTTGTTTGATTTTCGTGAAATTCACTTTTATTCCAATTCTTATCATTTTTATTTACGTTCTGCAATCCGCTGTGGTAGGACTTGAAACAAATCGCTTGAAACAATGTCTTTCGTTTACTAAGCTTTGCTCCTGAATTACATCCAGCGACATTCCTACTCTGATACATTGCCCTAATCATGAAGTAACGTCCGAGACAAGACCAGTTTTGTGATTGAAATACTTGTAAATGGAAAAGTGGCCAGAAGAGAGCTTGAAAAATAAAGTCCGCATTTTACCAACGTGCAGACAATGGTTTGTTCAGCCACAGCACTGACACAGAGATGGAGATTGGAGATATTATGAGCTGGTCGTGGACAGGGTTCGTGACAGAGAGATCACGAGACATAAATCAGTTCAGGGCAAAACGGGATCTCGAGGTTGTCCATAGTTTTGTTCTCAGATGTTTGTAAGAGAGTGGTCTGCAATTCAGATGAATGGAGACAGCATTTTGAATTGAAGATAATTGTTTATTTCTTTAACAAATATAGATAACAGAAATCGTAATGAAATTCAAAATTGTTTCTGGGATTAATGATTGGACAGAGGTAGAGAACACCAGCAATAGCGAAAGTAGGTTAGTAACACACCCTCCACTCCGCTCAAAATAATAAACAGCACCACTAATAACCGATATAGTAGAAATTCCCAATAGAGGGAAATGTTGAAAAGACCCAAGGGAAGCCTCCTCTCCATTGGTGTAATTATCCAGTCCATTATTCTCAGATTCAGATCTGTCCTCTCCACGGCTGTGCAGCAGCTGATCTTTGTTATTGTTGGAGCTGGTGCATCTGCTCCTACACTGGGATAGCGCACTGAGTAAAGCCCCTCACCAATAGGAGAGGGAAACCCTCCAGTGACACAGTTACAATGCATGGAGACTGTCATCAATCACAGTCCCTGAGCAAACAGTTCTAGTTTCAATACAGCACATTCAGTTCACAATATAACTGGACTGGACTGGATGCTGACATCGCTGGCTATTGGTCGCATCTCCCATCACCTATTCCTTTCGTGAAGTCAGTGTTGACGGAGAATGATGGATGTTTTCTTATCGCAGGCTAGATGACTCTATTCTGTTATACATTTGCAATGCTGTAACCATCTTACCCCAAATTTCCGCCCCTCCACTAAGAAAAGAAACATAGTCAGGATGTTGTTACTGTGCTGATCTCTCCTCCACGGGAACAAACCAGCCAACACACTGTCACTGGGCACAGTTGCTCTGCACATAGACAGGAAGTGTGGACTTCTCTGAATGTTTCTCTCCCTGCTCTAATAAAGAAACGTTGGACCTTCCATTCATAATCTGCTTCAGTAATTAATTTATACAAATTGACAAACATCTTAATGCAGTTTTATTTGCTGTAAAACAGTAATTTTTTACGCTTTTCCCCCTCAGTCGAAAACCAAAAGTGGACGCATTCATTAAGACTTAAGAATTAATGAGTCAGGTTTAGCTAGGAGATAGGGTGGAATGGGGGCAGTGGCTGAGGAGACTGCATGGGGAGTACAATGATATGCCCCAGTCATCATCACTCTCAACGTCAGATAGAATTGAATATAGTTCACAACAAGGAACGAGCCAACGTTTGAGAGATGCAATGCTGAATGACAATGTGAACTGAACAGGATCACTTTAAATGTGATAAAGTGAACTATATTTTATATACACACCACTTAATCATTGGGAATACAGATTGAATAGGGTCACCGCACCTGAAGCATTAACTTGGATGTTTCTTCACAGATACAGCCAGACCTGCTGAGCTTTCCCTCCAAAGTCTGTTTATGTTTGAGATTGATCATATTGTTCATATCTGGCAGGATGCTTACAATTAAAAGCAGATGCTAATAAAAAAAATGTGCAGGGCTACGGGGACAATACAGGTGAATAATAGTAGAAATATTCGCCCATTCCAAACTGGAAGAGTCAATGGGCTGAGTTTTCACCACCTTTGCTGTAATAATTCTACGTTATGCATTGAAAGCTATTGGAGATTGGGGAGACAAGCTAGTTCAATGAAGGACACAGAGTGTTCCATCATCAAAAATTATCCCTATTACTTCATGAAGTTCAGCTGCATCTAAAATGCATTTTTAAGCAAAATAGATTTCCAGAGATTTCCAGAAATTTACAAGATGTTCAGAACGTGTTTGTACTTTCTATCTTAAAGAAGAAACATATTTCGGATGTAATTCAGGTGTCACATACACACAACTGTAATAGATACAAGAAAGGACCACATTGTCCAAATATTACCAAGGTCAACATGTACACCTGTCAAGAAACATGAAATAAAGAAATAATGGAAACATGAAAAACAAACAGAAAATGCTGGAGAAACGAAAAAGATGAGGAAGTATCTGCAGAGAGCAAAAGAATTAACATATGTCATATGATGTAACACTGTTCTGAAAACTCATGTTGGAATCAAAGGTTTTTTTTTGCATCTCTGCTCAGATGTTGCCAGATCTACTGAGTTTTACTCCAGCTCTTTTGATTTCTTTCTTCTTTCTGAACGGTAACAAGGTGTCTGATCTGAATGATAGCAGCAAAGCTGTTATCTCAGTTGAATCTCGAATAATTTGTTATGGACATTAAATGAGAAATTACAAAGTTCCTATTTTTGACAGGGTTCTAAATATCGATGACATATTGCATTGTGAGAACTTGCGATGAAAACGCTGAAACAAAACAGGAGTTGCTGTAAATGCTCAGCAGGTCTGGCAGAATCTATGCAAAGAAATCAGAGTTAACGTTTCAGGTCCAGTGCCCCTTCCTCAGAACTGATGGTAACACGGAAAATGTTGGTTTATATGTAGAAGAGACTGGATAGCTCTTAATGGAGACTGTTAGTAGCTAACAATAGAGTGTGAGTAATGGAAAGCTATATGACATCTCGGCCTGGTGTATGGGGAGGGGGCTAGGACATAGGGGAGTTCAGGCTCGAAAATTATTGAACTTGATTATGAGTCTAAAGGGCTGCAGAGTCCGCACATGGAAAATTAAGCGTTTTTCCAGCTTGTGCTGAACTTGCCTGGAACACTGCAGCAAGTGTGACACAGAGATATTGGCCAGGGAACAGAATGGGCTGTTAAACTGTCAGGCAATTGAAAGCTCAGAGTCATTTGCAGCGGTGCAACTTGGATGTTCTGTGAAGCGGTCACCCAGTCTACTCTTCATTTCACCGATGTAGAGGTGACCACATTGTGAGCAGCGCATGTCGTAGACTGGATCCTGGGAAATGTTGGTAAGGTGCAGCTTCACCTGGAGGGCATAGTTGGGCCCTTGGATACTGAGGAAGAGGGAGGTAAATCGGAAAATGTTACACCTTCGGCAGGGGAAGTGAAGTGGACCTGTGTTGACAATGAATAAAGAGTAGACCATTGTGTCCTGGAGGGAATGATCCCTCTAGAAGGTGGACAACGGGGGAGAGGTGAATATGTGCAGGTGGGGACATTTCGCTGGAGGTGGAGGAAATGCGGCCTGATGATCCTCTGCATGTGAATGCTGCTGGGATAGTAGGTAAGGACAAGGGAAACTCCATTGCTAGAGGGAAGGGGAGGGAAAAGCTTGAAGTGCAGGAGATAGGTCAGACTCGATTGAGGACCCTGTTGACAACAATGATGGGGATTCCCTTTACTGAGGAACAAGGTGGACATTTCAAAGGCCTCCTTGTTGTATTTAATATCATCAGAAGCAATGCGGTGGAGACGGAGGAACTGGGGGAATGGAATTGAGTCTACTCAGGAAACTTGGTGTGAAGATGTATACTACAGGAAGGTGTGGGAGTCGGTGGGATAATACTGGATATCAGTGGCTTGTCTATCCCGAGAAATGGAAGCAGAGATGTTGAGGAAAGGAAGAAAGGAGTCAGAGATAGACCAGATGAAAGTGATGGAGGGATTCAAATTGCAAGTGAAATCTGTGAACTTTTCCGATTCCGGACAAGATAGAGACGCAGCAGCGATGATATCATCTATGTATCGGACAAAGAGTGGTGGATGGGTGCTGAAATAGAACTGGAACAGGGAATGGTCAATATACACCAAATAGAAACAGGCATACCTGTGGCACACGTGTGTACCCATGCTCTTCCTCTCTGTGGCAGGAGCAGGCTGAAGCAATGGGTCTGCCCCGGTAGTTCTGTTTTTGAATTTCTGCGGGAGATAGAAGCAAGCACTGCTATCAGAGGATCATCAAATTTGGAGCAGTTCGGGGTAGGGGTGAGTGGGACAGGAATGTCCAGATGAAATATGGTCAGTTATCATAGTTGATACAATGCCATGATGTGCCGTGGTAGGGTCATATTGCAGGGGGAGATTAGAGGAGTTTTCTGAGTGTGGGCATTCAACCTCTGCAATTTCGAAATCAGCCCCCCACACTTATCGGGACAGGCTGAGTAACACAGTCAGGGTTGGATCTGAGCACATGGAGTGTAGACTGTTCGGAAAGTGACAGGTTGGATTTGGCGAGGGGAGTGCAGAGAAATTAAGACAACCGATGTCCTGTGGAGATTTCTCAATGGACCGATTTAGTTCAGGTAAAGGCCAGAGCGAGGGGTCCAGGTGGAGGGAGAGTGTTGCAGTTGGGTAACGAGATATATGGGACAGGGAAAGGAATCTTTCCAAAAGAAATGCGCACTGAGTCGAAATCAGCGGAAAAGCTCAACTTAATGTCATGCCTAAAATTCTTTAAAGTGGGGGCACAAAGAGGTAACGTTCAGATATTTGCTAATTACAGAACATTCAGCATCAGAGCGTGGAAATTCAGGAGGGATGGATGGTGAATAAAAGACAGGAGGTGGAGTTGGGGGAGGGCATGGAGTCAGAGGGCAGGGTATGGGAGTGGAGGAAGTTTCGAGAGGTTCAAGGGCATCTCCACGTACATCTGGTTAGTATAACAAATAAGCCGGTCAATAAATTAAAATTGTGGAGTGGTAAAGCCTTAAAACAATATGATGCGTTGCTGCTGGACGGAGAAAATGTTGATCTCAGTGGCACTGATATCATATGATCAGTCTCAGAAAGTAACTGATTGAAAATAATTGCGAAGATAATCTTATTGTAATATCCTGATTTCACTGTAGTGACGCTCAAGCAGCAAGGTCTTACTTTTTGTAGACTTTAGACCAATCTGAAAACATAATATATCTTGATGTTATTAACAGGACAAATTCATCCATGTTTATGAATGCACGAGCAAGGGCAGAGTTTATTTCTCATTCCCAATAGCTCTGGGGAAAGTGTCTTTGTTCAGTGAGGAAACTACCAGTGCAGAAGTTCCTACGATTCCCATTGACCACAATTTACTCAGGATCCCTGATGTCATATGAGTCAAATACTACTTTGATGCAACGCAAGTTACTCTGACCTCACCTCAACTGACATTGGAAAATCAATGAAGTGAATAAAGAACAAAACATAGTGCATGGCCTATTTGAACAATGTACTCACTCTACTCACAATTTTTAAGGGAAAACTGATGCATGGATTTCTCATTCTGAGGAGAGGTTTGTCCTATTTGTGATGAGGCTGTTTGGTTAAATGTTGTGACAGAGAGACAGAACGACACTCCACTCTTGTACCATGAGGAACAAAACCAGTCTGTTCACGGTGCATCAGACAATGACAGAAACGCACCATTGTCTGTTCCGATTCGACATTGATCATCTCAATCTCATCATTGACTGATGACAAATAACAGCACAGATGTTAGCGGCTCCCATTATCCCAGTTGGAAAGCAAAAATGGGAAGGGATGGCCAGAGGAAGTGGGACTAACTGGGGAATTGGTGTAACTTACAGTGGGAGTGGCAGAGGAAGTGTGTGAAGGGAGATCGTCAGTGGAAGAGTATGTAGCAGCAGAAGGGGTAGTGCAAGGGGAGTAGGAGTGTAAGAAAAGAGTAGGACGGAGGAGGAAGAACGGCAGATGAAGTTTTACTGACAGGGAAAAGCTTGTTTTTGAGGAAGTGAGATTGGATGAGAAAACATCACTGTACAAGAAAATCAGGATCTGGTTTCCATTCAAAATTTGGATGGATTCCTTGTACTTTCTCTTCTATCGCTTGATTCTTGTTCAGGTTGGACATAGACAATATATTTCTATATCTCCATCAAGTGCAGACGACATTTTTCTTTGTCCCCTACGGTGGTGTTTCAATATTTTTGATTTTATTTGCAGTATATATTTGCTTCCAATTCATGGTGGATATGAGAATATGATTTGATCTACTGCAGTTTGCCCATAACATAGAATTTATTTGAATATTTATGCCCATCACACTCGCTGATTTAAACAAACAATGAACGAGTGCATGTTCATCCTGCAGATTAAAAAATTTCTTCAGCTCTAGCAATTGCAGGGAATGTTACAAAGAACAGTTCCACACAAAATGCTAACATCCCACTGCAAGGTGCCAAACCCTAGTTTTTCCTAAATGATTTACAATGTTTCTAAATAAAACATGCAGAGGGGCAGAATGTAAAAGGTGAATTCAACTCTGTGTCGAAAATGCTATTTGTGGCTCCCTCGTAAAATGTGTTAACTACATCACTCATAAATTCACCAAAATAGGAAAAGCAAGAGACTGGAATAGTCAAATCATCCTCTTAATAACATTTGGAGAACAGGAAGGAAATCACGGTTTGTTTGTGATATTCAGAAATGACGATTGTGAGAATGTGGAAAGTGGGGAGCAGTGTTATGGATGACAAAAAGATGACCTGGGTGGATCACAGTCAGGAGGAAGGTGTTAGGCTATAGGAGGATAGAAACAGATTATTCAGATAGCCAGATCAATGGCTGATGAAATTTAACACCGATAAATTGGGAAGATGCAAGTCAGAAGTAACAAGACAAGTGAGTACTCAAAAGTGTGTATGAAAGAGGAGGGCTAAATTTGCTCGGTTTTTCTTTGCAGCAGGGAAGGTTGAGGAGGGAACCTGGTACAGGTGTACAAGAGCATAAGGGGTATGGAGAGGATGAACAGACAACAGATTTTTTTTTCTTCGTCAAAGAATCAAAAACAAAGGGACACACTTTTAAAGAGAAAGGGAGGGGATTGAGAGAGGATTTGTGGAATGTCTTTCAAACTGAGAGGGGAGTATGAATCTGGAATGCGTTGTCTAGGAGGTTGGTTGAGGCAGGTAACCACACAAACGTTTAATAAGCCTTTGGATATGCACTTGCTGGCACTGACGTGATCGGTCTGTTTTTCATTGCAGGATTCTTTGCAGTGGCAGCCATGGACACTCTGGTATATTCTGAAACAATAAGCAATGGCAGTTGCTGCTTTGTTCCTTTGAATGTACTCGGTAAGTGGCTATATTACAAACCAGCATCATGTCATGCAGCGTCAGCACTTACTCAACCAAAGTCAGCCCAGCTATCTCTGGGAACATCCAGGGTAATTCATATGCTCTGTGCGAGCACTGTCCAACAGCAGCACTGATATTATTCTGGCTGTTTCCCACCATTATTATAGTCACAGCCATAACTTGAATACAGCATTTCCTCCATTATAATACAGACCCTTATCAATAAGAATGTTATTACTCTGAAGCATGATACATTCTTTCCCAGGTATTGACTTTGACAAACAGCACGTTTTCCTGTGTTTTTTTTTTGCCAGTTGTTTCTCACAGAATTCACCCCCCAACCTTTTTACACTTTAACATTTTCTTGTGCACTATCTCCCTGATCTCACACACCTCACTCCCTTACATCCCCCACACTCTCCATTCCTATTGATGAATCTCTGAAAAACCTGTGCCTCACCTCAATAATTTATTCCAACTCCAAACTCACATTTTGGACTGATTTGATTCCTTCTCTCGGCTTGGTCATTAAACTGGCCGTGCCTGATTTCCTATTCACCTCGACCTTCAAGTTGGAATGCTATGCTTCTCGGAATTTTCGTGCGTGTATCTGTTTGGCTTGTCCTCGATGGACGTGCAGATGCAGTCGAAATGGTGTACTTTCTCATCTGTATGGAATGATACTAGTGATAGTGGATTATGTCTGTTTTTCTGGCTAGTTGTTGTTCATGTATCCAGATAGCTAGTTTTCTGCCTGTTTTTCCGAAGTAGTGCTTGTTACAGTTCTTGCAAGGCTTAGACTTCCTGGAGCAGAACAGACAAATATGTGAACTTATTGCGGTGCACAAAAGTATGAAAAGATGTAAAACAGGAGTACTCCGTTTCCGTTAGTTGGCGTTAAAGCATTAATGAGTTCTAATTTCAAGATTATCAGCAAAAGAGCCAGGGGTGAGATAAGGAAAATCTTCTTTATTGAGAGTGTTGTTAGGATTTGGAATGGACTGCCTGGGAGAGTTGTGGATGAGCCAGACCTCTGTGGTGGGCAAAGTTGTTGGAGGGAATCCTGAGGGACAGGATGTACATGTACTTGGAAAGACAAGGACTGATGCGGGATAGTCAACATGGCTTTATGCGTTGGAAATCATCCCTCACGGACTTGATTGAGTTTTTTGAAGAAGTAACAAAGAAGACTGATGAGAGTAGAACAGTAGGTGTGATCTATATGGACTTCAGTAAGACGTTCGACAAGGTTCCCCGTGGTAGACTGATTAGCAAGGTTATATTTCATGGAATACAGGGAGAAGTAGCCATTTGGATACAGAACTGGCTCAAAGGCAGAAGACAGAGGGTGGTGGTGGTGGGTTGTTTTTCAGACTGGAGGCCTGTGACCAGTGGAATGCCACAAGGATCGATGCTGGGACATCTATTTTTTGACATTTACATAAATGATTTGGATGCGAGCAAACGAGGTCCAGTTAGTAAGTTTGCAGATGACACCAAAGTAGGAGGTGTAGTGGACAGCGAAGAGGGTTTCATCAGATTATATCAGGATCTGGACCAGATGGGACAATGGGCTGTGAGGTGGCAGATGGAGTTTAAATCAGATAAATGCGAGGTATTGCATTTTGGGAAAGCAAATCTTAGCAGGAATTGTACACTTAATGGTAACGTCCTAGGGAGTGTTGTTGAACAAAGAGACCTTGGAGTGGAGGTTCATAGCTCCTTGGAAGTGGAGTCGTAGGTAAATAGGATAGTGAAGAAGGCATTTGGCATGCTTTCCTTCATTGGCTAGAGTATTGATTATAGGAGTTGTGAGGTCATGTTTCGGCCGTACAGGATATTGGTGAGGTCACTGTTGGAATATTGCGTACATTTCTGGTCTCCTTCCTATCGGAAAGATGTTGTGAAACTTCAAAGGGTTTAGAAAAGATTTACAAGGATGTTGCCATGGTTGGAGTATCTTAGCTACAGGGAGAGGCTGAACAGGCTGGGGCTATTTTCTCTGTACTGTCGGAGGCTGAAGGGTAACCTTATAGAGATTTTAAAAATTATGAGGGGCATGGATAGGATAAATAGACAAAGTCTTTTCCCTGTGGTGAGGGAGTACAGAACTAGGGGACATAGGTTCAGGATGAGTGGGGAATGATATAAAAGAGACCTAAGGGACAACTTTTTCACACAGAGGGTGGTACGTGAATGGAATTAGCTGCCAGAAGATGAGGTGGAGGCTGGTGCAATTGCAACATTTAAGAGGCATTTGGATGGGTATATGAATCGAACGGGTTTGGATGGATAGGGGCTGGTTGCTCGCAGGTGGGACTTGATTGGGTTGGGATAACTTGTCGGCATGGACAAATTGGACCGAAGGGTCTGTTTCATGCTGTACATCTCTATGACTATAACTGGGTATGTATTTGGAAATGTGAATTTAAAAGGCTGCATATAAAAGGGCTGGCAAATGAGAGGGGCTTGGGAGACACTTCTGGAGCTGATGCACACACAGTGGCCAATAGCCTCCTCCTGTACTTAAAAGATTTGCACACGTGTCTGATGTGAATAAAAGTTAGCATCCAATTATTTCCCATTGTAAACGCTCGGGAATATCTGATTATTTAGTGCAGCATAAGCATTTAAAATGCAATTATTGCAAGGCCAACTTCATTATATAGTCTAATTACTGCTCAGAACATGAATATTTTAAATGTTCAAAGTTTGTGAGATGACTTGTAGCTCGGCTGCTCGTTGTTTGTGGACCTGTTCGCGGAGCTGGGAATTTGTGTTGCAGACGTTCTTTCCCCTGTCTAGGTGACATCCTCAGTGCTTCGGAGCCTCCTGTGAAGCGCGTCTGTGATCTTTCCTCCGGCATTTGTAGTGGTTTGAATCTGCCGCTTCAGTTCCAGCTGTCTGCTGCAGTGGTCAGTATATTGGGTCCAGGTCGATATGCTTATTGATTGAATCTGTGGATGAGTGCCATGCCTCTAGGAATTCCCTAGCTGTTCTCTGTTTGGCTTGTCCTATAATAGTAGTATTGTCCCAGTCGAATTCATGTTGCTTGTCATCTGCGTGTGTGGCTACAAAGGATAGCCGGTCGTGTCGTTTCGTGACTAGTTGGTGTTCATGGATGAGGATCGTTAGCTGTCTTCCTGTTTGTATTGTCTCCCTCTAAAACTAAATGTAGAGTGGTCTATTGACGTGCTGTTAGTTGCAGAGAAGGTAGTAATACTTTAGTTCCAGAGGCTTCAGTGAACACCAACACAGCAAAAGTTGCAGGTAAGCTCAAGTAAAGTCTTTTTAACGCTAGTCTGACAGCAGTTGAGATAGCAGTTAGGGCAGTTGCATGTTCCTCCTGCGGGATGTGGGGGCTCCGGGAGATTTCAACCGTGCCTGATGACTACACATGTGGGCAGTGCAACTAGCTGCAGCTCCTGCGAGACCGTGTTAAGGAGCTGCAACTGGCTGCTCTCTGGATCATCCAAGATACTGAGAACTTCATAGATAAGAGCTTTAGTGAGGTGGTAACGCCCATGTCCCCCCTTAGCCATGTTTGTGTAAAAACTATAATATCTCAGTCACATGTAAAGATCCACGCCCTGAGTTCATAAGCATTACCTGTCAGCCCTGTTCCATTTAAATAAACGAAATTTAATCCAACAGGCGTTCCTTGCTTACAGCCGTGTTCCAGGCAGAGAGTAGCTGCGCGACCACCAGGAATGGCAAAGGGAATAGGCAGAGAGTGCAGGAATCCCCTGTGGTTATTGCACTCGAAAACAAGTATATCAGTTTGGTTACTGATTGTGAATGTTGGGAGATGGGGGATGGGTGTCAGGCAGTGACCGTTCAGGGGAAAGCAGCAGTAGCCAGAATGGTTAGACTGCAACTGGCTCTAGGATAGGATAAAGATAAACAGCGTCTTCGAGATAGGAGATTCGATTGTTAGGGAGACACAAACGGGAACCGAGGATGGTGTGTGGCCTCTCAGGTGTCAGAGCCCAGGATGTCTCTAAGTGGCTGCTGAACGTTCTCGGGGAGCAGAGGTGTTTGAGCTGCTAGAAGTCATTGTATACATTGATACAAATGACACAGGTCAACATAGGAATGTGGTCCTACAGAGTGATTACTGAGTGCTAGGAAAAAAACGTAAAAACCAGGACCTTGACAGTGGTAATCTCCTGATTACTTCCAGTGTCATGAGGTAGTGAAGGTAAGAATAGGAGGATAACGCAGATAAATATGTGACTAAAGAATTGGTGCAGGGGGAGGGATTCGTATTTTTAAATCATTGGGAGCTTTTCTGTGACAGGGTTGACATGTTCAAGGAGGACTGGTGGCACATGCACTGGAGTGGGGAGGGGGGGAACCAATATCTTCGCAGTCAGTTTTGCCCGTGCTACAAGGGAGTGTTTAAAGGAGATTGGCAGGAGGTGGCATCCTGAAGAGCTGGGATGCAGATGTGAGGCTGGAAGGAGATACAGCATTTAGAATAGTACGATGAAGAGATAGATCAGGCAGGAATACGATAGGGAGCAAGGAATGTCTACGGATTAAATTGCACTCATTTCAATGCAAAATGACGAACAGGTAAGGCCCATGAATTTAGGGTGTGTTTAGGTAATCGGCGCTGGATAGAGTTGCTATCACAGAAACATGGCTGAGAGATGGATAGGACTGACAGCTTAATGTGACAGGGTAAAGTGCATTAGGAGGGACAGAGATGGTGGAAAGAGGGAAGGGGGTTGCATTTCTGATTAAGGGGAGTACCACAACAGTGATTAGAGATAAAATAACTGGTGAATCATCCAATGAGGCTTTGTGTGTGGAACTAAGAAAAAAGAAGGGGATGGTGACATCAATGGAGTTGTACTACAGGCCCCCAACTAGTCAACAGGAAGTACAGGAACAAAAATATCTAGAGTGATTGGGAAGACGTGCAGGAACATTCAGGTTCTCATAATAGGGGTTTTAATTTTTATAACAGACTGGAACTGCCAGAGCATTCAGCCATTCGATGGGATGGAACCAAGTAAGTGTGTCAGGAAACTTTCGTCAAGCAGTATATACAGGGTCCTAATCGGGAAGGGGCAAAATATGACCTACTCGTAAAAAACAGGTCAGGACAGGTGAGTGAGGTGACAGTAGATGTGCACTTTGTGACCAGTGACCATAGTTCTATTAATTTTAAAATAGTTCCGGAGAGGGGAAAATAATTGGTCCACAGATTCAAGTTCTAAATTGGGACAAGGTTAATTTTGATGGACTTAAGAGAGGAGTTTTCATGGTTTGATTAGAGTAGTCTGTTTGCAAGCAAAGGGAGCTCCAGCAAGTGGGAGTTTAAGGTCTATATGTTCCTTGGGGGTGAAAGGAAAGTTGATAGGAATAAGGAACCCTGAACTACAAGAGATGTTTAGGTTTTGACAAAACAAAATGTGTAGGCGTGGGTCAGATACAGGCAGCTGGAATCAAGAAAATCCCTGCAGGTGTGCAGGAGATACAGGAGTTTACTGATGAAGAAAATCAGGAAGACGAATCGGGGATATGAGGTAACCTTGCCTGAGAAGATCAGGGTGCATCCAAAGAGCCTCTTTAAGTATATTAAAGGAAAAACATTAACTAGAGAGAGAATAGGAACCTTCAATGACCAAAGTGGACGTGCATGTGTAGTACCATAAAAGATAGGCAATGTCCTCAACAAATATTTCTCCTCTACGTTTACAGTGACGAAAGGCATGAATACTTGGGAATTTGGGAAATTAGTGGTGATGTCTTGGGGACATTCCATATCACAATCGAGGAGGTATTGGATGTACTAGAATGTTTGAAGTTGGAGAAATCTCATGGGCCTTACCAGATATATCCAAGAACACTGCAATGGGCTAGAGAAGAATTTGAGGGGGCCCTGGCTGATAATTTTGATCATCAATTATCACAAGTGAGATCCCAGTAGACTGACGGATAGCAAATGTTGTGTCCTTATTCAAGAAGGACTGAAAAATAAAGCCTGGGAAATACAGACCAGTAAGCTTAACATCTGTGATAGGTAAATTGCTTGAGAAGATTCTGAGGGATAACATGTGCATGCATTCGGAAAACAGGGTTTGATTAGGAATAGTAGGCAAGGCGTTTTGAGTGGAAGTCCATGCCTGACGAATTTCCTAAAACTCTTTACGGACGTGACCAGGAAGGTCGAGTAGGTCAGGCTGGTTGACATCCAAATGTGTGGT
The DNA here is from genome assembly GCF_020745735.1 of Hemiscyllium ocellatum. Lineage (NCBI taxonomy): Eukaryota > Metazoa > Chordata > Chondrichthyes > Orectolobiformes > Hemiscylliidae > Hemiscyllium > Hemiscyllium ocellatum. Next base: position 48,712,490 of record NC_083433.1, on the reverse strand, counting down.
GCTGGAAAAGCACAGCAGGTAAGGCAGCCTTCGACGGGCAGGAGAATCGACATTTCCGGCATAATTCCATCATGATGAATGTACAAAACATCGATACTCCTGCTTCTCGGATGCTGCCTGACCTGCTGGGCTTTTCCAGTGCCACACTTTTTGACTCTGATCTCCAGCATCTGCAGTGATCACTTTCTCCAAGGGTGGGAGACCATTGGAGAAAGTGTATTTCAGTTACACCAGAACAGGATGAAGATTTTCAGCCCCTGAAGCATGTTATACAGTTACAGGAGGAGACCAATCAGCTCCTTGAGTCGATAGAACTAGACCCAGTTTAGATCATGCTGCAACAGTGTCTGGCTATTCAGCTACTTGAAGTCAGTCATCCAGGATATGTAAGAGGCAACAAAGTGACTGGACTATAGGGTATACTGGAATAACACCAGGCTATATCCCCTCAAGCCTGCCCTTCCCCACAGTAAGGTCAGGGCTGATCTCTCTCGACCACAATTTCTCTTTCATGTCCAATTCTACGTAGCCCTCAACTCCCTGATGTGTCAAAATCCATTAACATCTCCCTGTGACCCAAATCACTTCAGAGGTGTAGCTGTCTGGGATAGAGAAGCCGCAACAGTCGCTACCCTCTGATAGAAGGAAACAGTCCCACACATATACCTTGGCCTATTGATATTGGCCAAAAGTTATGGACATAGTGTCCAGTTGTCAACTGGAACATTCCTACCATTGAGCAACTCGGTGGTATCCTTTACCTGTGTTCCCCACCTCACCATGCCGCCTCCTCCTACTCCCCCACCTCGTCTCTTTATCTGTACGAGCACCCCCAGCCCTGAAGAAAGGTTATACCCAAGGTGTGGACTTCTTCTCCTGATGCTGCCTGGTTTGTTGTGTTATTTTAGCCTCCTGCATTCCAACATTTGCATTTTTAAACCAAAATCTCTTCTTGTGTAATCGGTCAGAGAGAGTGAACAAGCTGCACCTCTTCTTATCCAATAGCTGCGATGGTCTGAATGGCGTTGTCATATTTCCCTGAAACCAGCTTTAGATACCGAATGAACTCCTCGTTTTTAGTCCTGTGGAAATGTTCAGGTTCCAGTAGTATTGGGACATATTAACAGCATGAGCTTGAATGTTGTCCAGGTTTTGATGCTTTATGCGATCTTTTCTGAGCATTCTCACTTCTGATCGAACTATGGAGGGTCAGACATTGCTGAAGCAGCTGAAGGTGTTCGTGCCGAGGAAGCCACCCGGAAGATCGTCCCACAGAGATATCCTGGGACTGAGAGGATTGATCTCCACCAGCCATATTGTGTTCAGAATGGCCCAACCAGTGGGGAGTTTACAACCGATTCCCACTAGGTTCAAGTTTATTCAGTCTCTTTGACAGCTTGTGCAGTCATGGGGTAAAAACAAAGACTGCAGATGCTGGAAACCAAAGTCTAGATTACAGTGGTGCTGGAAAAGCATGGAAAGTCAGGCAACATCCGAGGAGCAGGAAAATCGACGTTTCGGGCAAAAGCCCTACATCAGGAACAGAGGCAGGGTCCCTGCAGAGTGCAGAGATAAATAAGAGGGGATGGAGGTGGGGAGAAGGTAGCATACAGTGCAATAGGTAAATGGGGGTGGGGATGGAGGTGATAGGGCAGGGAAGAGAGTGGGAGAAGATAGCAGAGAGTCCAATGGATGAATGCAGGTGGGGATGAAGGTTCTAGGTCAGAGGAGAGGGTGGAATGGTTCAGTGGAAAAGAGGATAGGCAGGTAAGACAGGTCATGGGGACTGTACTGAGCTGGAAGGTTGGCTCTGGGGTGAGGTAGGGGAAGGGGAAATTAGGAAACTAGTGAAGTCCAAATTGAAGCCCTAGGGTTGAAGTGTTCAGAGGCAGAAGATGAGGTATTCTTCCTCCAGGCGTCTGGTGCTGAGTGAGCGACAGTGGAGGACGCCCAGGACCTGCATGTCCTCGGCAGAGTGGGAGGGGGACTTGAAATGTTGGGCCACCGGGCGGTGTGGTTGATTGATGCGGGTGTCCCGGAGATGTTCCCAAAGTGCTCTGCTAGGAGGCGTCCAGTCTACCCAATGTAGAGGAGACCGCCTCGGGAGCAACGGATACAATAAATGATATATGTGGATGTGCAGATAAAACTTTGACGGATATGCAAATTTTCTTTAGGGCCTTGGATGGAGATGAGATAGGAAGTGTGGGCGCAGGTGGCAGGGGAGTGTGCCAGAAGGGAGGGTGGGTTGTTGGAGATGTAGACCTGACCAGGTAGTCACGGAGGGAACAGTCTTTGCGGAAAGTGGAAATGGTTGAGGAGGGAAATGTATCCCCAGTGGTGGGGTCCGTTTGGTGGTGGTGGAAATGTCGTCAGATGATTTGATGTATGTGAAGGTTGGTAGGGTGGAAGGTGAGCAACGGGGGTTTCTGTCCTTGTTGTGGTTAGAAGGATGGAGTTTGAGGGTGGAGGTGCGGATGCCGATGAGATGCGTATGAGGGCATCTTTAGCCACGTGGGAAGGAAAATTCTGTTCTTAGAAGGAGGCTGTCTGGTGTGTTCTGTGGTGGAACTGGTCCTCCTGGGAGCAGGTACGTCGGAGGCAGAGGAATTGAGAATGCGGGATGGAGTTTTTGCAGCAGGTAGGGCTATGGTACTCGGTTGGTTTGGGAATGGGGTCCTGTGGAAATGTTCAGGTAGCTATGGGACTTGGTAAAAATGTCATTGTCAAGTCAGTCGTCATTAATGGAGATGGAGAGGTCCAGGAAGGGGAGGGAGGTGTCAGAGATGGTCCAGGTAAATTTAAGGTTGGGGTGGAATGTGTTGGTTAAGTTGATGAATTACTTAACCTCCTCACGAGAGCACGAGGTAGCGCCAATGCAGTCATGAATGTAACGGAGGAAGAGGTGGGGAGTGGTGCCAGTGTAATTACGGAAGATGGACGATTCTACGTAGCCAACAAAGAGACAGGCATAGCTGGGGCCCATACGGGTGCCCATGGCTACCAATTTGATCTGAAGGAAGAGGGAGGATTCGAAGGAAAAATTGTTAAGGGTGAGGACCAGTTCAGCCAAACGAATGAGAGTGTCGGTGGAAGGGTATTGTTGGGGACGTAGGGAGGGCAAAAAACGGAGCGCTTGGAGGCCCTGGTCATGGCGGATGGAGGTGTACAGTGATTGGATATCCATGGTGAAGATGAGGCGTTTGTGGCCGGGGAAACGGAAGTCTTGCAGAAGGTGGAGAGCGTGGGTGGTGTTTCGAACGTATGTGGGGAGTTTCTGGACTAGGGAGGATAGGACAGTGTCGAGGTACATAGAAATTAGTTCAGTGGGGCAAGAGCATGCTGAGACAACGGGTCGGCCAGGGTAATCAGGCTTGTGGATTTTGGGAAGGAGGTAGAATCGGGTGATGCGGGGTTCCCGGACTATGTAGGTGGGAGATCTCCTGATGTGATGAGGTTCTGTATGGTCTAGGAGATGATAGTTTGTTTTTGGGGGGTGCGGACATGGTCGAGGGGGCGGTAGGTGGGGGTGTCTTCGAGTTTGCGTCTGGCTTCAGCAGTGTAAATATCAGTGCGCCAAACTACCACTGCACCCCCTTTATCTGCTGGCTTGATGGTGAGGTTTGGATTTGAGCAGGGGGTGTGGAGGGCTGTGCGTTGTGAGGCTGAGAGGTTGGAGTGGGGGAAGGGGTAGACAGGTTGAGATGGTTAATGTCTTGGCGGCAGTTGGATGTGAGGACATCGAGGGCCGCTAAAAGGCCAGCATGCGGTGTCCAGGTGGATGGAGTGTGAAATAGGAGGATGTCATCGATGCTACAAAACGACAAGCCAACGAACTAGAGACTGCAAAGATAGATTGCTCCATGTTGTTCCTCCTATCTCCCTTGATATTGGTCCACATGTGTTACATTAACGTGGTTTCCTGATGGTAAGGAGACACACCGGATGGTTTGTGCGATGTCTCAAGGAAGCATCTTCCATCTCTGAGAAGACAGACTAATCTTCTGCACGGATGTCAGAAGTTTTTGAGAATGGCCAACCCTATCAGTGTGTGGCTGTTGACAGGTTCGTGAACAACATGATGCTCAGTGCAGGGTCTCACTCCAACTGTACATTCAGACGCTGAGAGTTTGTTCAGAGCATGTAGCTCTCACTCAACCAACATGGTGGCTCCACACAGATATGCAAACTATCATAGAGTAATAGAGTTCAACAGGCCCTTTAGCCCAAACTGGCCCATTCCGACTAAAATGTTCATACATGCTAACTCCATTCCCTGCATTTGGCCCCTATCTTTCTAAAGGTTTCCGATCATACATTTGTCCAAATGTGAAAATATGTATTGCGGGAGACACGTTATATTTCACGATATAAATGCTATGTTTTGGAAATAATGAATGTTGGTTAATAACACTCAAGTTTTATTGCAATCACATTTTATTCTTTTCTCGCATTGCAAGTTAACCACTCATTACCTTCACAATCTCCCCATGGTACCATCACCGCATGGATTAGACTGGTGTAACACCTTTACTCTGTCTCATTGTGGCAAAGAGATCATTCCTTAAAAAGGAGAGAAAATCTGTTCACAGTGCCCCAAATACTGTCTCAATATCACTCTACAACTTCAATAAAATGTCTTCACTCTTATACTTCCATCATTTTTCGAAGACGGACAGCACACATTTACTGTGCTGATTACGTACTGCTCCGTATGACTTCTGTCACTGGCTCATGACCAAGGACATCCGGCTCCTTTTCACTTAGAGCACTTCCCATCATCTCGCCTTCTCATAAATACAAAATGAGAAGGATGGTATGTTTTGCCAAATTACTTCATTGCCTTGCAAAGCGCTGTGCTTTAAGCACAGCCACGCCGGCAGCACAACACTAATGCCATGGAGATGGTTGAAGATGCTAAGGAGGTGATGGCCTAGCTGTGTTATCTCTGGAATATTAACCCAGAGACAGAGGTGATGGCACAGACCCCGGATTTGAATCTCTCCACGGCAAATGTTGGAATTTGAATTCAACAAAATATCAGGAATTGAGAATCAAATGAAACAATGAAACCACTGTCTTTGTCCTACCTGGCACATTCATGCCCTTCAGGGATGAAAATCTACCATCTTCACCTGGTTGGTCTTACATGTGACTCCAGATCCACAGCACTGTGGTTAACACACAATTGCAATTTGAAATGTCCAAGCCAGCCACTCTGTTACATCAAAGTCTACAAAGAAATGAAACCAGGCGGATCTTAGCACTGACTACTTACAGCCCATGGACTGCAGTGCATCAGGAAGACAGCTCAACAATACCTTCTCAGGACAATGAGGAAAGGAAATTAATTACTGGCCCAGCATCCTATTAATGAATAAAGGAGGATGATCACACTCACGGAAGAGAGACAAAGGGACATAACTCAATTCAAACCGGGACTTTGATGTACACCTTACAAGGGCATGAATTTCAATAATATGGGAACAGGAGAAAAATAAATAAGATTAAACTAGATTTTTATTTCCATTCCAGCTGATCATCAACAATCCCTTTGTTTGTTTCTTCCTCTCTATCTTTCTCTTTCTCTATCTATTCAACTCCCTCTTTCTCCCCTTCACAACAGACATCCCTGTCACCAACATCAGTCACACTATTTCCCAGTTGCGTTCAGTTTTTATGTATGGTCATTGGACTCGAAATGTCACTTCTATTTTTCGCTCGACCTGAGGCTGTCAAATCTCTTCAGTTTCTCTGGCACTTCCTCGATCTTTTTGATTCTGATCTCTAGCATCATTCTTTGTTCTTTTTTCAACCTTTCATGTTGTTATGACATGGGATGTCTGCATCACTGGCAAGGGCAGCACTTGTTGACATCACTAAATGCCTTTTACTGTGAGGCCATTCCTAAAGGCAGTTGGTCTGACGTCAGTTTTAATCCAGACCAGATGATAATGCTGGATATCTTTAACAAAGGACAACAGTGAAATAGATAAACTTATTGACGAAGTACTGGTGGGGTTATATTAGTAAAATGTGCTTTTATTTCCTGTTCCTGTCATCTGAATTTAAGTTCTGTCATTCTCTGAAATAGGATTTGAAACAGTGTCTTGAGTGTAGTACCCTGGGCCACTGAATTACGTGAACACGACATTACTAATCTGACACAGTGTCCCTGTCATGAATTTACTTTAAAGTAAAGAACAAGATTGTGATGGAAACATTTGTAACGGAAAGAGTGATTAGAAGAGAACTGGAACCATAAAGTCTGAATTTTCCCAAGGTATAGATAATGGTTTATTTAGCACCCGCACTGATGTCAAGATGGGGTCCGGGTCATACCATGGAGCTAGTCGTGGGTAGCTTTGGTGATGGAGAGAATACCAAGACATAAATCAATTCAGACAAATAGGTACATGGGGATTGTGAACAGCCTTCTTCTCAGATGTTTGTGAGGGCATGGGTGTGGGCGGTTCTGAAATTTGTGGAGAATGAATGGACTTGCATTTGAAACTGAAGACAAAAGTTTCGATCTTTAGTAAATATAGATAACAGAAATTACACAGAAGTTCGCCATGGCTTGTGCGAATAATAAATTGATAGAGATGGGGAGACTTACCAGGAACGCCAACAATAACGAGCATGGGATAGTAACCAGCCTGAATAATCAGCAGTACACCATGTATCCGACGTGGTAAAAAGTGCCAATACCTGGAAACAAGGTAAATGCCCCAGGATAAACTCCTGTCCATTGTTCGAACATTCCAGTTTATTTTTCTTAGATTCTGAACCGCTGGTGTGACATTCCATTCTACTGTTCTCAGATTCTGATCCATTGTTGGAACATTCCAGTCTGTTATTCTCAGATTATGATACATTGTTGGAACACTCCAGTCTATGGTTCTCAGATTCTGACCTCTCCTCTCCCTGTCTCTGCTACAGCTGATCCCTGTTAGTGTAGGAGGTGGTGCATCCGCAGCTATAATGGGATAAAGTATTTCAAGAAGCCCTTTACATATAGAAGATTAAAGCCATCCAGTGACATAATTAGGATCCATGGAGACTGACATCAATCACAGACATAGAACAAACAGATTCAGTTAACTCCTTTCAGTATGCTACCTTCAGTTCATAATAACAATAGGATTGAATTGAATGTTGACATCACTGGCTAATGGTCACATCTCCCAACAGCAATTACTGTCGTGAATTTAGGTGTGAGGGAAAATGATGGATGCTTTCTCGTCGTAGGCTAGATGCTTCTGCTGTGTTGTCCATTTGCAATACTGTAACTGCCTGAACGCTCCACCATGACCACCCAAAATAAACACAATCTAGATATTGTTAACATGCTGATTTCGCCTCGACTAGAACAGGTGCCTAGCAACAGATTTTCAGTGGGCATATTTGCCCTGGAAATGCACAGGAAGTGTGGATCTGTCTGGGCATTCCTCTCGTTGCTCTAATAAGACAATGTTGAATCTTCAACACACAATACGATTAAGCACTGTTTTCTGTAAACTCACGAACACCTTAACACATTTTATTGACTTCAAAGCAGTAAGACTTACATTTTTGGAATCCAGTTCAAAGCCAGATATGGAATATTGTCGCAAAACCAGTCCTTGATTGTCCTTGATTTCTTTAAAGAGGCTCTAAATGACCCAAGATTCTAATATGTCAGAATTTTGAAAGGTTCGTTGGTGCACTTTTGTTTATACCTAAAGATAATGCCTCATCCAGAAGCCTTTCATGTCTTTAAAAAGAAACCTGCATAATCAAGAGGACGTGGCCCGCTCCCTAGCTGGACAGGTTGAATCAGTTCTGGGGTTAGTCGAGTCAGGGTCACTGGACGCTCTCTGCCTCCTTCTGCGCTTCTGACATTGTAAGCTGTCAGCAGTTGTGTCAGTTTTACACTTGGTGCTAAGGGGGGTTGTCTATTGGGATTGTTGCAAGTATTCTGGAACAGCATCCTTAAGTCGGAATAGCATGCTCGTTTCACATACGATACGTTATTCAGGAATTCTATTTTCGGTTCCTTATGTTTCATTTCGTAAATCAGTTAATAAATGTTATGTGTTTAAAACTCGGCAGTCTCACCAGCTAATTCACTGAGAATATCAGGTACACACTAACCTTCAACAAGTAGCAAAGTTATGGTCTGGGCTACCTGCTTAAAATGTTTTGAGGGATTGGGTTTGGCCCATAACAGACTGGGGGTCATTTGCAGTATTTAGATAGCGAGTGGCAGGTGTTAGTGTCTCTTATTTCGTGTGTCAATTGGCGAGTAAACAGAGCTTCAGATAGCGATGGTTCTTGCAGGAACCAAGCTTGTTTTGGATGTGAAAAAAGTGATCTTGGGAGTTTTACAAAATGCACATAAGTCCAAGCAGCAAGAATTAGTAGACGAAGGGAATTGAAGCTACCTCCAAATGTGAGGAAAGATGGGATGATTGCAGCAGTAGCTCAGCATTCCAATTTGCTGGAAAATCCATCTGAATCTGTAGAGATGACTAAGCTTCAATTGCAAATGAAGCAGCTTGAGTTAGAAGCAGAAATGAAGCAATTTGAGCTACGACTAACATTAGAAGAGGAAGAAAGAGAATGAATAGGTTTAGAAGCGGAATGAGAAAAATATCAAATAGCTTCAGCAGGAGAGAAAGGAAAAGGGAGAACATTTGAGCTTCAGAGAAAGTGGCTAAACATTTTCAGTGGCCAGTGACCATGTGGGTTTTGTTGACCCAAACAAAACTTGTAGGTAGAGCTAGTGAGGTATTCACAACACTATCAGAGGAGGGATCTGGGGTGAATGAGGAGGGGACATGTGCATATGAGCTTGTGCCAGAAGCCTACAGACAATATTTCAGGAATCTAAGGAGAGATCCTGTTCAAATTCATATTGAGTTTGGAAGAATCAAACAATGTAATTTTGATAGATGGACAAGAGCTTTAAAAAGAGAGCAAGCCTACGATTCTCTTCGAGAAACAATTAAATTGGAGGAGTTCATTTGGAAGACTGGCCGCTGAAGTGGCTAATGATTATGACTAGTGATTAATGATTATAAAACTTGTTTTGGCTTCCAGAATCAATTTCAGTCCATGATGGATAGAAACTGGGGCAAACAGAAATCCTCACGTAGAAAGGGAAAGGTAGATTTCGGTGAAGATCGAAATGAAAACGTTCCACACGGTAAAAACGAAATACGTGAAGGAGATAAAGAAGTTAACAAGCTATGGTGCAACAAGTTAGGACACAAGAAATCACTGTATTCGTGGGTTCCAGAAAAAAAAACACAGACGCAGGAAAACGGGATAAGCCTGAGTTTTGTACGAGTGGTAACAGAAAACACAATGGAAGCTAGACACCTGCATCAGAGTGTACAAAAATGATCTGCCATATACCTGAAAGTGAAAGTTTATTCACATAGGGCAGGTAAAGAGGATGCAATATTAAGGGACACCGTATCCTCTCAGTCTATACTTCTGAAAGATGAGGAGATATGTACTCCTGAAGAAATATTTCCAGAAACTGTACTGCTGAAGGGAATTCTTCTTGAGACAAAAAGTGCAACATTTTGTAAAGCGAAGGTAACATATTCAGAAAAGTGTTGAACAATTGTAGGAGGGGTAGTGGACAAACTCTCAGCTCCAGGACTGCAATTTATAATTGCAGAAAATATAGCTGATTCACCGGTAGGAGTCCTGCCTACTCTGGCTGATGAGCCAGTGGAGATGCAGGCAACTGAAGCAATGCAGGAGTCTTATCTTGGAAACTTTCCTGATTGTGGGGTAACAAGTTCCCAATGTCACCAGTTCAAACAGGCAACATCAACAACGTAAAGATAAGGAAGCTTAAGTGGCATTAACAGAGAATTTGTTCCATCTGATAGTTGAGACAAAACAGGAGCAAGTAGGAGATCATGCATGTATTTTGAGTTCAGCTAAACTAATTGAGTCACAGCAGAAAGATAAAAGATCAAACCAGTTGCATCAAAAAGCATATACGTTCGGAATTTTGAATGTATCCCTGAGTGTCATTACCTAAAATGATGTCCAGATAAGGAAATGGAGCCAATCACACAGTCAAAGAGATGAGAAATGGGAATAGATTCATCAAATCATTTTGCCAATGGTGGATAGAAAGAATGTGATTAGAAACTTGCATGAGTACCAACTAGAAGACATGTAGGAGTGACGAAACTACAGGGTGAAATACAGAGACATTTTACTGGCCTGGACTGCAACAGGATGTAGTTGAATTTTGCCACACGTGTCATACAACTCAGGTATTTGGAAAAACACAGGCGATCATAAAACCTGGACCTTTCTTAACTATTCTGGCATTTGAGGCACCTTTTACAAGAGTTTGAATTGTTAGGTTGGGCCCCGAATACGCACAAAAAGTGGGCACTAATATTTGTAAACAATAATGGATGCATCGACACGATTTCCAGAGGCAACCCCAAGATGCAATATCATAGGTAAAATAATTCCAGAGGAATTAACGCTTTTTAAAAATAGGTAAGGACCACCAATTGAGCTTCAGTGAGATTTAGGGTTCAAAGAACATATATAAATTATTCACGATAATGTCTTTGGGATAAAGCAATTCAAATCTACAATGCACTATCAAAAATTATAGGGAGCGCGATAAAGGTAACATTAAACATTATACATCATGTTGAGGGCTCATGATCAGGATTATCCAGATGATTCGGTTTAGGACTCTCCATTTGCGCTTTTTGTGATCAAGGATGCACCAAATTAACAGAGCAAATTCAATCTATTTGAATTAGTGTTTGAGCCATTAAAATTGATTAAGCAGAAAGTAATAAATCAGAATTCAAAGGTCACACTTTTGGATTATGTCTCAAATTTTTGGGATCGATTAATAGCGCTGAGGAATTGGCTGGACAGCATTTAAAACTGTTGCAGCATGCATTAAAACAGGAAGCGGACAGGACATTTAAATTTTGTAAATTTTCTATCGGGGATACGTTATTACTGTTGCTTTCAGTGATAGGTGAACCTTGAAAAGCAAGGTTTAGTGGACCTTATAAAATAAAAAGGATATTGAGTGGGGGTAATTACTTGATAAGGACTCCAGACAGAAAGCCATTTCGTAGCGGATGTCATGTGAATATGCTCAAAAGGAATTTTGACAGGGAAGCAAGGAAAGCAAGGGGAGAAGGTGTGAATGATTATGGCATTCCTTAAATAAAGTGAACAATGAAGTAGTTGTCTAAAATTGGGATAAATTATTGAGTTACTTTTCTTAGAAAAATTGTAATGACTAGAAAGAGTTATTACTATTACATGGGAAGATAAGCAGAAATTAACTTGGAAGTATTAACCCAATTGTGCGTAATATAGCTATAGGAGATGCTGTTATGAGTAAGCACCATCCTTACGTGCATAATCCTCTAACGTTGTCACAGGTTCAGAAGGAGATTGAATTGCATGCTCTAAGATGACATAATCAACGTGCCTTACAGTGTCTGGAACTCACCCATAGTCATGGTGCCAAAGCCAAATGGTACCCAACGGTTATGTGTGGACTATTGTAAAGTCAATGCTGTTAAAAGGATTGATCGATGCCCAGCTCCGCGATTGGAAGACTGTGTTGAAAATGTGGGACAAGCAACTTACATTTGGCATGAAAAATATGCCGGCCACATTTCAGGGGCTAACCAATAAGTTACCAGATTATCCAATGTGTGGTGTGCATTGATGTCCTGGTGAATTTTAGTCAGTCATGGAAGGAACATTTACAGCATTTACCGGATTTGTTTGATTGGCTTCGGAAGACAGGCTTGGTGGTAAACCTGGCAAATATTGAATTTGCCAAAGCACAAATCACCTTCCTGGGTCATGCCATTGGACATAGATAAACGGTGTCATGGGACGTAAAATTGAAGGCAATTGGGGAATTTCCCATACCGTTGACAAAAGGAGCAGTATTATCTTTCCTGGAATTGTGTAGATTTTATCGAAGGTTTGTGCCTCATTTTCGCAGTGTGATTGCTCCACTCACTGAATTGTTGAAGAAAGACGAGCGGTTTCAGTGGACAGAGGACTGTCAAAGGCATTTGACGGCATGAAATATGTATTAACCACTGCCCCACTATCAGTCACACCTGATTACGCAAAGCCATTCAAGGTGGCTTTAAATGTGAGTGATGTGGGTGTCGGTGCTGGGCTCCTGCAGGAAAGCGACGAGAAGACAGAAAGACCTATAAGTATTTCTCCGAGAAGTTGAATGCTCAATGGTAGAAATATTCAAAAGTTGAGAAAGTGACCGTGAGCTTTGTGTTGGCACTATAACGTTTCAGTATTTATATTAGCAGCAACACATCTGAGACAACCATTTACATTGATCATAAACCATTGACGTTTTTGGAGAAATTCAAGTACAAAGATGCGAGACTGTTGTGCTGGAGTCTGTTGGTGCAGACATTCAATTACAAAATTGTGCATGTGGCAGATCTTGAAAACATGATTGTTGACGTATTGTTAATACTTGAATGACAGATTGAGGCACTCAGTGATGGGATAACCACACACTGAATCCGGATGAAGTTGTGCATTTTTGCATGTTTATAGTAAATATATGTACACCGTATTTCAATGAACTAACCACAATTTATGTTTTTTGGGTAGGGGGAGGGGTTGAAACCTGAAGACATCGTTGGATATTGATGATTCAGTTTTATATCAGGGGAGTTGTCACAAAGGTAATCACTTTACAAGGTTATGTTGTTGTTGAACTGTTTTCAGAGATTTCCTAACCATCCCAAAGTTCCAACATGTCTCAATTTTGAATGCTTCATTAGGGTGCTTTGGTTTTTACCTAACAAATAATACTTCGGAGGAAAGGCTTTCAAGTCTCCAAGAAAAGAAAAAAACTTGTGTAATCAAGGGGATGTGGCCAGTTCTGCAGCTGCACAGGTCAGTACAGTTCGAGGGTTAGTTGAGTCAGGATCATGATTGAAACTAGACGCTCTCCTCCTTCGCCCTCTGAATTTGTAACCTTTGTAAGCTGTTTCTATGTATGTTTTACTTTTTGTGCTCAGGGGTTTGTTTACTGTGGTTATTGCAAGTAATGTGGAACAACATCATTAAGTTGTGTCAGCCTGTCAAGTTCGGATAGGATGAATTATTCAGGGACTGTATTTTCAGTTCGTTGTGTTTCATTCCTTACTTTTGTAATTAAATTCTGTTTGTTTAAACGTCGGCAGTCGGACTAGCTAATTCATTCTGGGAATATCCACCATACACTTACCTTCAACAAACAACAATATTGCGGTCTGGGGTATTTGCTTAAAAATATTTTGAGGCGTCGGGCCTGCTCCATAACAAAGGACCAAAACCTTGTTCATTAAATGTCATGAATTCATGTGTATGGGAAGGAATGCATATTGTATTGGCTATGAGACAGTAAGGACTGGGGCCCGAGGATGAACAGCCCTGAAGGGAGTACAGTAACTCCCAGTCATGAGTCTTCAACCATCATTATTTGTGACAAATGGAATGAAATGAAATGCAGAGCAAGAGAACAGATAACCTTTGGTACATGGAATGCTGAACGACAATGTGAACAGAAAAGGTCATCTTTGAATGCGATGTACAGAATTATATTTTATATACATACTGTTTAATCACAGGTTATACAGGTTGTTAAGATTGTTTATATCTGGACGGGATATTCAGAAATAAAATCAGACATAGACAGCAAAAGTATTGAGTTACAGTGAGTTGCAGCAGAGTTAGAGTGAGGATACAGCTCATACCGAGCTGGTACAGAGATGATGGGCTGCATGACAACCAGAGAGACATAGAGATGTACAGCATGGAAACAGACCCTTCGGTCCAATCCGTCCATTCCGACCAGATATCCCAAACAAATCTAGTCCCACCTGCCAACACCCGGCCCATATCCCTCCAAATTCTTCCTATTCATATACATATCCAAATGACTCTTAAATGTTGCAATTGTACCAGCCTCTACCACATCCTCTGGCAGCTCATTCCATGCACGTACCACCCTCTGCACGAAAAGGTTGCCCCTCAGGTCTCTTTTATATCTTTCCCCTCTCACCCTAAACCTATGCCCTCTAGTTCTGAAGTCCCCGACCCCAGGGGAAACACTTTGACTATATATCCTATCTATTCCCCTCATAATTTTTTAAACCTCTATACGTTCACCCCTCACCCTATGACGCTTCAGGGAAAACTGCCCCAGCCTGTTCAGCCTCTCCATGTAGCTCAGATCCTCCAACCCTGGCAACGTCCTTGGGAATCTTTTCTGAACCTTTTCAAGTTTCACAACATCTTTATGATAGGAAGGAGCCGGGAAATGCATGTAATACTCCAACAGTGCCCTCGCCAATGTCCAATTATTCAGAGAAACATATTGAAAATAGTCAGCGACTGAGGAGACAATGTGAATCATAAAACGCAAAATGTCATAATTAATGAACTATGCCTCTTTTTTCTTCGAGTGTAGCTGTCTCTAAAAGGCCTTTTAAATCAATATCAATTTCATGAGATCCATGCATTTATTTGCGGAACTTAAAGAAGAATCAGTATCTAGTGTAATACATCCGTCACTGGCACAAGTAATGGGAACAGGAATGGAGCATATTGTCCAAATATAACCGGGTTCAGCATCTAGACCAATAAAAAAAAAGAAAAATGTTATAGATAGTGGAAATCTGAAATACAAATGAAAAATGATGGAGAAATGCAACAGATGACGCAGGATCTGGGCAGAGACACAGAGTTTACATATCCAGTCTTATATGAACAGCTTCTGAACAAGTCATTTTGGACTCAAAAAAAGTTAATTCCATTTTTCTCCGCCCTGATACTGACAGATCTGCGGGGTTTCTCTCCAGCAATTTCAATTGGTGCAATGGCAGGAGACAGAGAGTAATGGAGGGCGGTTATGTTTCGGACTGAAGGCTTGTGCCCAGCAGTGTTCCACAGTGGTAGGTTCTAGGTGTTCATTGTTTGTCATTTATGTACATGATGTGCGTGATAATATCGAAGGTAAGGTTAGTAAGTTTGCAGATGACACCAAAACAAGTGGCACATTGGACAAATCGCGTTCAAGCTGGATGAATATGAGGTGCACTCAATTTTGTTTGTTTTTTGCTGTCTAGTGAACCAGGAATGGACTTTTATTCCCTATCTCCTGTGGATCATCTACATATTAATGTGGAAAATTTTCGTGAACACATTTGACAAATGTTTCACCATCCAACCATATAATACAGTGGTAGACAAATCAATTTTATGAAAATTAAAATCCGCCATTATAACAACCTTATTAAGCTTACATATATCCGAGATCTCCCTACATGTTTGTTTCTCAATTTCTTTCTTATTGTTGGAGAGCATTCGGTACAATACCATTGGCGTGCTCTTTCCTTTCTTATTTTTAATTTCTACCAATATATTTTCACTGGACGATTTGTCACAACTGCGCATTTAGTGCAATCGCTTCAAGCAGATTTTTGCTTTCTTATTTTTAATGCTACCCGCATGTTTTAACTGGATGTATTTTCAGAAATATCTTTCTCAGTTGCAGCATTAATTTATTCCTTAATCAAAAAGGGCGGACCTCCCTTCAAAACCAAATGCATGATTTTTCTATCCTTTCTGTGACACTTAAAAACCTGGAACATTGAATTGTCAGTTTTGAACATCTCTCCGGAGAAAGTGAGGACTTCAGATGCTGGAGATGGGAGTCGAGAATGTGGGGCTGGAAAAGTAAGCAGGTCAGGCAGCGTCTGAGAAGCAGGAAAATCGCCGTTTCAGGCAAAAGGCTTTAATCGGCTTATTCCTGATAAGGTGCTTTTGCCAAAACGTTGATTTTCCTGCTTCTCACGTGCTGCTTGTCCTGCTATGCTTTCCCAGCACTACACTCTCGAATTGAACATCTCTCAACCAACTTTCTGTTATAAATATGATGCCCCAGTCCCACGTTCTTAAACATGCTCTTAGTTCATCAGCCTTCCCTGTAATACCTCTTACATTTAAATAAATGCAATTGAGTGCTTCACAATTACTGTATACTCTTGACTCTCTCGTCTTTCTTTTCTAATTGACATGCTATCCTCACATTCATAAACTTCTCCATCCATCCTAAAATTTGTTATGCTACTTGGAATATCCCCCTTGCTGTCTCTATCCATACAAAGTCTCCCTACATAGAATGAGCAAATCTCTCTGCAAGCATATTGCTTGCTTTCCAGTTTAGATTAGACCAATCCTTTCTGAACAGGTCTTTTCTATTCTAAAATAGATTCCTATTTCCCAAAAATCGAAATCCCTCATCGACATAATAATTCTTCAGCCATTGATTTATCTCCTTTAACCTTGTGTTCCTTGCCGGTTGGAGTTGGCATTGGGAGTAAATCAGAAATAACTACTTCTAAGGTTTTATTTTTAATCTTCGACCTCCCCTCTTAAATTCATTCTGTACTGCTTTAACCTTTCCCTAAATTATCATTCTTATTACTATGTACAATAATTTCTGGCTACTCAATTTCACCTGTAACAATGTGCTTGAAAGGTTTAGAGATGTTCTTAATCCTAGCACAGGGAAAGCAACAAACCATCCTAAATCTATGGTCAAGGCCATAGAATCTCCTGTTGATGCCCCTGACAGAAGAGCTCACTGTAGCAATAATTCTACAAAATCTTGTCAAAAGCTGCCGAACATAAGAATCAATCCAAGTGTCCAATAACTGATGACTCTTCCATTTTCCTCAGAGACACAATTCCCTTCAGCAGTTCTAAAAACTGAAAATCATTTGATAGAGGTATAGCTACAAGAGGATTTTGAACTATATTCCTATCTTTTCTGACTGACATAAATCTATCTCATTGATTTGCTTTTTTTAAAAATCTACATGCCATCCTCTCTGTCCCTTAAATGTGACCTTAAAAGCAGGATTTCATTTTACTACACATTATGTTACCTTTCATCAACTACAGACAATGGAAAAATATATACTTATACGTTTCAAACACACAAAAAAATAAATAAAATCAATCATTCAGCTAATTAAATCAATAAAAGTATTCCCCTTCAACAAATTCTGAGAAGAAAAGTCTTCTCCGGACATGAGCATGAGTAGTACTCTCCGGAATGAAGGGACGAACTTTTCAAAACTAAAATATCTATTGCTGTGTAATAAAAGAAACATTTCAGAACATAGAACATAGAAAAATAAAGTGCAGTACAGACCCTTCGGCCGTCGGTGTTGCGCCGATCCAAGCCCACCTAACCTACACTAGCCCACTTTCCTCCATATGCCTATCCAATGTCCGTTTAAATGCCCATAAAGAGGGAGAGCCCACCACTGTTACTGGCAGGGCATTCCATGAACTCACGACTCGCTGAGTAAAGAATCTACCCCTAACATCTGTCCTATACCTACCACCCCTTAATTTAAATCTATGCCCCCTCGTAATATCTGACTCCATACGTGGAAAAAGGTTCTCATGGTCAACACTATCTAAACCTCTAATCATTTTGTACACCCCTATCAAGTCACCCTTAAACCTTCTTTGCTCCAATGAAAATAGCCCCAAGTGCCTCAGCCTTTCCTCATACGATCTTCCTACCATACCAGGTAACATCCTGGTAAATCTCCTCTGCACCCGTTCCAATGCCTCCACATCCTTCCTATAGTATGGCGACCAAAACTGCACACAATACTCCAGCTGCGGCCGCACCAGAGTCTTATACAACTGCAACATGACCTCAGGACTCCGGAACTCAATTCCTCTGCCAATAAAAGCCAGTACGCCATATGCCTTCTTCACAGCACTATTTACCTGGGTGGCAACTTTCAGAGATCTGTGTACATGGACACCAAGATCCCTCTGCTCATACACACTACCAAGTATCCGACCATTAGCCCAGTACTCCATCTTCTTGTTACTCTTACCAAAGTGAATCACTTCACACTTAGGGACATTTACCTCCATTTGCCACCTTTCTGCCCAGCTCTGCAGCTTATCTATATCCCGCTGCAACCTACCACATCCTTCCTCACTGTCAACAACTCCACCAACTTTCGTAACATCTGCAAACTTGCTCACCCAACCTTCTAGCCCCTCCTCCAGGTCATTTATAAAAATGACAAACAGCAATGGTCCCAAAACAGATCCTTGCGGAACACCGCTGGAAACTGCACTCCAAGATGAACCTTTACCATCAACTACTACCCTCTGTCTTCTTCCAGCCAGCCAATTCCTAATCCAAACCTCCAACTCCCCCTCAATGCCATACCTCCGAATTTTTTTGCAGTAGCCTACATGGGGAACCTTATCAAACGCCTTACTAAAATCCATATACACCACATCAACCGCTTTACCCTCGTCCACCTCCATAGTCACTTTCTCAAAGAATTCAATAAGGTTTGTGAGGCACGACCAGCCCTTCACAAAACCATGCTGACTATCCTTGATCACATTATTCCTATCCAGATGTCCATGAATCCTATCCCTTACAATTCTCTTTTAGACTTTGCCCACAACGGAGGTAAGACTCACCGGCCTATAGTTATAGACAGTTCTTTTGTTTTTTTGTAAACCACCTTAAAAAGATATTTTTAAAAAATATTCGTTTGAAAGAAAGTAATTAATTGTTTTGCTTTTTTTTGCTTCTGAATGCTAATAAAACAAAATAGAAAAAAATGTTAAATTAATAAACTACGATAATCATATTAACTGCAAAAAAGGCTACATGAAATATTTGACTGCCTGCAATCCCAGGAGCAGCTGTAAGAACATTTTTTGGACCTGTTTTTACAGGATGAATAAAAGTGAGCATATGTTTTAATAATTTGTTTCCAATTCAAGGTGACTTACGATATAATTTGATCTCCTGCCGAGAGGCTATATCTGTAGAAGTTAATTGAATCTTTATCATGACCTCTCTAGCTCTTTCAAACAAAATTTTGAATCTGTGTCCATCGTACAGACGGAAAGTTCCTTCAGCTCTGACTGTTGCAGGGAACGATAGAAAGAACATTATCCAGGTCCACATAAAACACATATGCTGCAGTGAAAACCACCTAAACCTAATCCAATATTAATTACTTACAAGCCTTATGAATAAAACATACAGAGGCGTTTAGAATAAAAGGGGAATTGAGCTCCATGTCCAAAATAAAATTTGTCCAAAATAAGAAATAAACTCAACTGCATCACGCGGTAAATTCATCGAAATAGAAAAAAGAATACAAGATAATGGAATTCTCAGTTCTTTTCCTGTGAAACTACATCTGAAGAACACGAAGAACATCAAGGCTAAATAGTGAACTTCATAAAAAATGACGATAAGAATTGGAGGGATGGAGTTTGGGGGAAATGATAAATAATGTTGTTGATGACACAAAGATGAGACGGTTATTCACAGTCAGAAAGAACGTGTGAGGGTGCAGGAGGGTATAAACCTATTGTTCAGATGGCCAGAAAAATCGCTGATGAAATTTTACACTGATAACTGTGACACATTTCAGAAGTAACACGACAAGAGAGTACTCAAACTGAAGGGAGGCTCGATTTATTTGATTTTACTTTTAAACAAAGAAGGATTAGGTATGCTCCTGATGGAGGTGTTTAACAGTATGGGGTGGTGGTGGGGGGGGGGCGGTTGTTGTATGGACAGGGTGAAGAGAGAACAGCTTTACCCATTACTCCGAGGCTCAATAATGAAGAGACACACTGTAACTATAAAGCGAAATTGGTCTCATCATTAATGTGTAAACTGCCGAAAAACGTTCCTATTTCTAAACGTGTTTGGTTTTAAAATATTTCAAGATTTATATTGCCTCTCGAAAAATACATTGTTTTTCCATTCAACTCGCCAACGTTCACAAAACAGGCAAATTTTTCCAACTATGATCCAATGTCCAATATTTACCCATTCCCTTAACAAGCCCAGACCTCTTTAAATTACTTATATCCTCTAACCATTTCAATGCTTGTATTCTCCCATGAAACATTCAAAATATTGTTCATAAGACGGAGATAATAGAAACTTTCCAAAAATGTTGATAATATAATGTTTTTACTCACTATCTAAACTATAAAGTTGCAACAATGCTAAAGTGTTTTGTTATTCCGTCACCCACTTCTCAGACTGCAGTTTCAAATAGCCATTAAATCTAAAAGGACTTGCCAAATCTTTACTTCCAATCTATATGGACATTTGTCCCTTTATTATGAAATGGGCATATTAATAATGGATTGCCTGTCTTACTGCAACAGTGTGATTTGGTTTATTAAAAACTAGGATAGGCCATCTGGTTGCCAGGCCTGCTGTAGCAATCAACAAGGCCTGACTTCGTTATTTTCTCCACATTAATGTCATATTCCCTACACATAGAGCAATCTGCATCTTCCTCAACCAAACCCCACGATTCCTGTTACCTCAGCCACCAACGATGAATAAAATCCAAAGAACTGTAGATGGTGCAACACAAGAACATAGATGTTTAGACTGGCGGTAGGAAATTCAAGTATGCACTTATCCACGCTAAACACCATCGGCCAGATATTGCAATCTGCCTCATTTCCCAAGCCCATCAATATTCATCTGTAAACTCTTTAGCTCTTCATTACAGCTTGTTTTACCAGTATCTCCTTGCAGGTCATTTGGGCAGATTGCAAACAATTGAGGTCCGAAAACTGAACACTGCAGCACCTCAGTAGTTTCACTCCTCCAGAGAATACGATTTACCCCAATGCTTTGCTTTTCATTAGTCAGCCAATTCTCTATCCAATTCAATACTCTACACTTAAGCCCTGGAATCTAACCTTCTAGATCACTCCTTTATGCACCATCTTGTCAAGTGCCTTCTGAAGTTCAGATGTACAGCAGTTACTGCATCCCAATTATCCACATTGTTGGTTACATTCTTAAAGAAGTCATTCCTGATGAAGGGCTCTGGCCCGAAACGTAGAATTTCCTGTTCCTTGGATGCTGCCTGACCTGCTGTGCTTTAACCAGCAACACATTTTCAGCTACATTCTTAAAGAACTCCAACAGATTTGTCAAGCACAACCTTGCTGACACTGGTAAATTGATTTTTGTGTTTCCAAGTGTTCAGTTATTTCCTACTTTATGGTTGTTGAAGAAATTTCCCCACGACAGAAGTTAATCTGATTTGTCTATAGTTTGTGATTTGTTTTCCTATCTCTTGTTTTGAATGCTAGTGCCACATTATTAATTTTCCAATACTTCGGCACTGTCCTAGAATCTAGGGATGTTTTGAAAATCGTAACTAATGCATCTAATACCTCTGCTGTTACCTCCTTTAAAATGATAGAATGCAGACCGAGGGCCTGACCTAACTTTATTCCCATCAATGTATTTAATATCTTCCTCCTCATCATTGTACTTCCATCAATATCCTTTGCAATTGTTGTACATTTTGGGAAGGAATTATCTTCTCACAGTGAAAATAGGAAATGTTGGTTTTGCCTCTGCCAAATCTGAGTTCCCCATTATTACCTTGCCGTCATCCTCTAAAATACCAACATTTCGGTACAGCATTCTTTTCCTTTTTGTCTACTCGGAGAAGTGTTCTTTATCAATTCTTATGATTTCTGCTCGTTTTCCTTCGTAGCCATTTTGATTTTGTTTTTACTAACCATTTGCTGACAATGTAAGCGTTTTTCTTTAATTTATTCACAGCATGATGGTGTCACTGGGTTAGACAACACTCATTGTCCGATCCTAATTGCTCAGAGTACAGTTAAACGTCAACCAAATTTGTGTGGGTTTGACGTTACATATAGGTCAGACCAGGTAAGGATTGTGGTTTCTGTCCCGAAAGGAGATTCAGGAAACAGATGGGTGTATCCAACAATGAGCAGTGGATTCATTATCATTGATAGACTCTTAATTCCAGGTTTATGTTGAATGTATCTTCCACCATCTAACATGGTGGCATTTGAAGCGTGTCCCCAGAACATTGTCTGGATTAGTAGTCGGCGATCATACAACCAGGCTATCACCTTCATGTTATTATTGATTTCCTTGTTAAGACATGGATCACTTTTCACCTTTTTACAATTCCTGTTCCACTCAGGATTAACTTTAATTGAGGGGTTTGATTATCTCCCTAAGTAGTTGTCACTGTTCTTCAACTGTCCTGCCCTTTAATGTTTTGCCAAGTCCACTCTTGCCAACCCCTTCCTCAGGCCAGTAAAATTATCATTGTCCTACAGTAAACCTCTCATATGTGACTCTATCTTTCCTGGTTCAATCTGAATGTGAAACCCTAGCATGCTGTGGTCACTCTTTCCAAAATAATCCAGTAGTATAATATGATTTATCACGTCTTCCTCATTATGTAATACCAAAGCCAGTTCTCTGTTTGATTAGATTACATTTTACTCGAAGAAATAATCTTTCATATATTCGGTGAATCGTTCTCTGATTACTCCAGTAAATATGAATGTTCAAATTACCCATGATTACTCTTGTGCCCTTGTCTCAAGCCATCAATATTCCCTGCTTCATGCTATTCCCTACCTTGAAAATAGGTTGCCGGGGTGGGAGCTTGTGGGCTGGAATTGCTCCGACCAATGGGTTTCTTTCCCTGTGCATTATTTCAAACCAGATTGATTAATCATTATCGTTCCACGTGCTCGTATCATTTTTTAATACAGCCTTGACATTATCCTTAACCAATATAGACACTCCAACTACTGTTCCTTCTTGTCTGAATAGAGTCTCCTTGGACATTTAACACCCGAGTACTGAACTTCCTGTAACCACGTTTCAGTCATCTCCACAAGGCCATACTTATTTACCTTTGTTTGAGGTGTCAGATCATTCATTTTACTCCAAATACTGTACACATTTAGTGAAAAGGTTTATCACATATTCAACTCGACTGTCTTCCTCTTCCTTGCCTCACTTCCAGGTGGCACAGGGAGCAATCCCAAGGTTACAGTACTGGAGATCCTGCTTTTAAACTCGCTCCGAGCTCCCTGAGCTTTTTTCTTTTGCAGGACCTTTCATTAATCTTACCTATGTCATTGGCACCAACGTGTACCACGACCACTGGCTGTTCACTATGCCCTGAACATGCTTTGAGATATTCTTGATGCTGTCACTAACCCCCCTTTGTATGAAGAATTCATAGAATCACAGAATCCCTACGGTGGGGAATCAGGCCGTTTCCCACAGCATGTCCACGCTGACCCTCCAAAGAGTAACATACCCAGACCCACCTCCCTACTCTGTATCTCTGCACTTACCGCTGACTAATGCATCTAACCGGTACATTGCTGAACACTATTGGCGAAAAGTAAACATCCCAGACCTATTCCACTAATTTATGTAGAATCTGCTTTCTCACAACAGATACTGCCAGAGCTACTGGGCATTTTCAGAAACTTCTGCTCTTGTCACTGATAACGATTGCATATTGATAAGAGCATGTGCAACTCAGACTTGAAAAATGCTGAATTTAAACTTTCAGGAGAAAACTAAATATTTGGTTTTTCAATAGTCCCAGTAAAAGTTCATTAAATTACTTCCGTCCTGTAGATGAAAGTCATGTGCTCACTTTTCGATCCTGAATAAAGGAGATTTTTGCACCTTTTTAATATCAGAAAGCTCGGAAATGTTGCATATTTACTTCTTCTTTTTGGAATGTGATTGCATCTCATTCTTTCATGTCAGTTTAATTCTAGCGGATTAATCAAAAAACACACACGCACACACAGACAGACACGCAGACACACACAATGTATTACTTTGTTGAAGAATGCCAGTAACATTGTTAGTAACTGGAATCATAACTGGAAAGAAAGATTTAGCTAAAGGAAGGATGACAGTAAACGAATCTTTTTATGGAACAGAATATGTTATTGTGTGAACTTTCTAAGATCATCAAATTTACAGAAAACAAAATATATTGTTATGAAGGTGTAGAGGTGTATATTGTTCTGAAAGGAGTTAAAGTATAAAATTTGACTGTGAAATCAACAGTGATGATGAGTTGCCATGGAACAAAAACAAATTCAAATTGCCCAGTTAGTTTAAATTATGCCCAAATGCACTGAAATCCAATCCAGTTTGAAATATAATGTATTTTATGACTTCAAACTTAATGAAATGATCCAACGTTTTGATGTGTAAAATCGGTCGTTTTGAATATTTAGGGGGAAAACTGCCAAGGACAGCCACAAAGATAGAATGCTAGCTGAAGAGCTTTATCAAAGGTGCCTGTCTATAAGAGGTTTGTGCAGCAGAACATCGAAGCTGTACTAGAGAAAAAAATCTACAGAGCAATATCTACAAAGGAGAATTTAAAAAGCTGACTGGTTTTTAAGTGGGATATATTTTTTGAAAATATTATTCATGGTTTTGTTTTATCGGACTAGTATTGTAGTGTGGTAGGTATAAAATAGGTTTAACGAAATGATTCTAATTAGTTGTTCATTTTAATATTCTCTGTTGGACTTAACTAACCAAATTGTTAGTTTTACTTTAAATAGTGAGCTCTGTAAAGAGATCTTTGCTTCTCAAAATTTAACAGATTCCAGCATGAGCTGAACTTTAACAGTTTGCGGGCTTTCGTTTGCGATTTGAATAGGTTTACACAGATCCAGTCTGAGATTTGGCCAGAGTTAAATAGGTTTGGGCTGTGAAAAACACACAGTAGGTTTAACTATTTGCACATTATTGTACGAGAGCTTTAATTAAAACGTCGGTGAGACAGTTTGTTAAATTTTGGTGACTTGTGGTTGGTTAAGTTAAAAGTGAGACAAATGGCTCTTAAAAAAACGTTAAAGAGGTTCTGGGGTTTGAAGATGATTCCCATATTTGCCGAGGGCGTTTAGAAGGAAAGATAAAAGCCAAACTTTCTGAAGTAGCAAAGAACTTAGATTTGGGTCTAATCAAGAACAAGAGTAAAACAGAAATTGTCAGGAAATTACTGAAACACTAAAGTGCGTCAGAGAAACAGACAAGTGCTGGGGATTTAGAAAAAAAAACTTAAATTACAATTGAAGAAAGTGCAGCTTAAAGATACACAAAGGGAGAGAGTAAGAGAGGGAAGAAAGAGAGGAGAAGGGTCTTAGCTGATCAAACAGAGAAGACAGAGTGAGAAAAACAGAAGGAAATTTCTTAGCTGAGCAAAGAGAGAGAATTCGAACTTGAGAAATTGCGATTTAGTCAGCAAAGTCAAGTTAACACGATGGAGATTAAAAGGGGCGTTAGTGATCGATACAACTGTGTCAAAACTCTGCCACGTGTTGATGAGAAAGGTGTTGAAGCCTTCTTTATTTCATTTGAAAATTTGGCTAGGCAGGTGGAGTGGTCCAAAGATCTATGGGTAATGTTTGTTCAGACTAAGTTGTTAGGCAGGGCTAGTGAGGTATTTGCTGCGCTGTCAGATGAGGGTTCAGAAGATTATGAAGAGGCTAAACAGCCTATTTTAAGTGCTGAGGGATTGGTACTGGAAGCATATCGATAGAAGTTCTGAAAATTAAGGAAGGAACCAGGTCAGCCTTATGTTGAGTTCGAAAGAATTAAGCATAGGCATTTTAATAGATGGGTGCGGGCTTTAAAGATAGGTCAGACCTATGAGGCGCTAATGGAGATTATTCTGCCGAAGGAGTTTAAAAACTCACTTCCAATATGGTAAGAATTTATCTGGAGGAACAGAAAGTTCAGGAATTGAGAAGGGCAGCAGAATTAGCAGATGAATACATGTTACTGCATAAGACAAGCTTCCAGCCAGAATTTCGTCCTGTGAGGTATAGAATTTGGGAGAAGGGGAGATGCTACACTATAAAAGAAAGAGTAGAGAATAAGAGATTACCACAGGTTAAAGAAGATGCCCAAGAGAGTGGAAAGGAGTTGAAAAGTCT
The DNA here is from genome assembly GCF_020745735.1 of Hemiscyllium ocellatum. Classification (NCBI taxonomy): domain Eukaryota; kingdom Metazoa; phylum Chordata; class Chondrichthyes; order Orectolobiformes; family Hemiscylliidae; genus Hemiscyllium; species Hemiscyllium ocellatum. Next base: position 48,686,573 of record NC_083433.1, on the reverse strand, counting down.
CAGGCGTTTTAACTGTAATGGAGTGGGACACAGAAAATTACAGTGTCGGTGGTTTCAGAAGGGCACGAGGAAAATGATGTTTTCACTGCCATAAGGAGGGATATGTATGGTCACAGTGCTGCTCGTTAAGAAAGGCACTGTGGGAAAAGATGTGGTAAAAGAAGCTAAGCCAGTGGCATCAGTGAAAGTTTTTAAGGAGATTCCAACACAAGCTGAGGAGCTGCAGGAAAGTACACATCCTAGCCAGGGGCGGGGTGTGGAGTTAGTACCTGATATCTATAAAGAATTCACCTCTGCGAGGAACGTTTACTCAGGAATAACAGGGGGAGAAGGGCAAGAAGTTATAATTTTGAAAGATACAGGATCTAACCAGTCTCTAATAGGAAGGGATGAGCAAATTTGCAATCTTTCTGATAATATGTTACCCGAAAGTGTGGTGATTTGTGGAATAGATGGACAGAAAATTAACATTCCCCTGTGTAAGAACAGATTGGAGTGCCTACTGATGACTGGGGAAGTTGCAGTGGGAATGATTGACAGAGAGTCAGTTCCAGCAATCCAGTTTGTTCTTGAGAATGATTTAGCAGGGTCCAAGTTGAGAGTGACACCCCTGATTGTGGAGAAGCCACAAGAAAGACCAAGAAATTGAGGTGTTAAATCAGAAATATCCTGGTATTTTCCCAGGCTGTACAGTAATCAGATCCCACTATCAGAAAGCACAGCTTAAGACAAAGATGAAGGAGTTGAGATTCAGTTACCGGACACCCTGTTTGCCGTAATGATGCAAGGAAAACCTGAACAAGTAGTGGATCAGACAGAGGTGTTTAGTCCTGAAATTCTAAGGGACTTGCAACAGACAGACAGATGACAAAACATTTATATGCGGATGTGTATTCTGAAAAGGAGGCAGAGGACATTCGTGAGGGTTATTAACTGAAAGATCGAATTTTAAGACGGAAATGGAGACCACGTCAAGTTAGTGCAGAGGAGAAATATGCCGAAGTGCACCAGATTGTGTTGCCGATAGCATACAGACAGGAAGTGTTATGGTAGCACATGAAGTACCTATAGGAGGTCACCTGGGGTACGGAAGACTCAGGCTAAGGGAAAAAAATCATTTTGTCGACTAACGTTTGGTTAACTTTTGACATACATGTCATACATGCCAAATGGTAAGTAGGCCAAAGGCAGTAATGAAACTCACCCCTCTGGTGCCAATTCCCGCATTCGAAGACCCTTTTATGTGGGTTATAAATGATTGTGTAGGTCCCCTCCTGAAAAGTAGAGGAGAACAAGAACTGGAGAAACAGGTGTAAGTTACTGCCGCGCAGAGTGAGGAATCAAATCCAAATCTTGTGGATTTTGGTGTTCCTCAAAGAATGTTAAAAATGCAGAAGTCCTTCAGTAGTCGGAAAGGTGCGTAAACTGTCTGTCTCAGGAACATTGAACAAAGTTGAAAGGTTTGTTATTGCAGTATGAGGACATATGTAAGAATCACATGGGGAGAACTAATGCTATTGTATATGAAGTAGACGTAGGGAATACTGTTCCGATACAACAGCATCCATATTGGCTTAATCCTCTCAAAGCCAGACAGGTCCAGAAGGAGGTTGAGGCCATGCTCAATGACGACATCATCAAACCAAGCCAGAGCTAGTGGAGCTCGCCAATCCTCCCAAACATGGACAGGAATCAATATTTCTTTCTTGGAAGGTCAACACTGATACAAATTCAGTAATATCCAATACCAACATTGGAGGACTGTATCGAGGAAGTTGGACAATTCAGTTACATCACCAAGTTGGATTTAATGAGTGGTTATGGGCAGGTACCTTTATCAGAGAGGGTGAAAGAAATTTCTGAATTTTAACGCCAAATCAGCTGTAGCAATTAAAACTAATGCCCTTTGGAATGAAGAACGCAACCAACGCATTCCAAATACTTAAGACTAGATGTGTGGCTGGGTTAATAAACTGCAGTCAATTTGGACGACGTAGTAATCTTTAGTAAGTCCTGGAAAGATCATTTGGTACAGTTGGCAGAGCTCTTTGAACGAATACAAGAAACAAAACTGGTGGTAAAATTAAAGAAGACTGAATTTATGAAAGCAGATATGATGTTCTTGGGACATGTTCTTGACTCCATGGAATGCAAAGACAAAAGCTACCGAGGAATTTCCACGACCAACCTTAAAGAAAAAAGTGCTTCATTTCTTCGGACTCAGCAGATTCATTTTGAGGTTTGTTCCAAACTTCCACAGTGTAGTGGCACCGTTAACTGATTTGCTGAAAACGAACACAAAGTTTTTGTGTACAGAAAAATGACAGGAGGCCCTCGACCATTAAAAAGAAATATTGACCACCAACCCAGTTTTAGATACACCAAACATTACGAAACCTTTCAAAGCTGCAATCGATGCTCGTGACACAGGAGTTGGCGCTAAATTGCTACAGGACGATGAGATGGAATTGTACTTTTCAAAGAAACTCAACAGCCAAGAGAGGAAACATTCCATGATTGAAACAGAACTCATGCGTTTGGCACTAGCCTTACGGCATTTTAATGTGTGAGTCACGAATAATGCATTGGAGACAATTGTGTACACGGATCCCAATCTAGTTACATTATTAGAATGCTTCAAAGACTAGTTCATTGGCGTCTATGTTACAGACTTTTAATTTTAAAATTGTATATGCAGCGTGTCATAAAAATATAATTGCAGAGGCGTTCTCACTGATTTAACTGTCAAAGTTTAGATGAGATTTGTATTTAACCAATGTTAAATATAGGCTATAGGAAGAAGTCAAGGTGAACTTGGATTTAAGTTATCAGTATGTTATAGTAATCTGTTTAAAGAATACAAAAAGAAATAAGATCAAGTTTTCATTATGATGGTTCTTTTTTGAGAGGGAAGGTGTTATGAAGGTGTAAAGGGTATTGTACCTGAAAGAGAGTTGAAGGATTTACAAGCACAGCGAGTTCGGGAAAATTTATAATGGAATACTTGTTCCAAAAGCTGGCAGTACCTGGATAGCTATGAGACAAAAATGAACTGAAATTCGATCAATCAGTTTACATTATGCCCCAAGATTCTAACCTCCAATCGAGTTTGAATTTTGCATTTTAACAATGTTTAAAAAATGAAATGACCCGAGTCTTTGGGGTATAAAACCAAAAAAAAATGAACAGTTGGGGGAGAACTACCAAACCACTAATATCTGCACATTGCCCGGAGAAGAAATGTACCTTTATTTGTCAATGACCTGTGAAACAGAAACGCGAAGGAGAAGAAAAGACGACAGAGGAAAATACAAAGAGAAGATTTGACAGCGGTCTGGTTCTGAAATTTGAATGTTTTCGGAAATCTTAATTTGTTTTTTGTATCGGACCAGTATTGTAGAAGGGAAAATAAAAGATAGGTCAGAGAAAGGAGTTGCAAATACTTGTTAGTTAATTATTCTTTGTTCGACTTTTTTAAAAAAGTTGTTAATTTTTATTTTAAATAGTGACCTTTAGGATGGTTCTTGGCCTCCCGAATTTTAACAGATTACAGCACAGGTTAAACCTTTTTGTGTTGCAGGTTTAAATTAGCAGGGGAGGTTTTACCCCGTGTTGTAACACATTAAGTCTGAATTTCTGCACATCTGCTGCCAGACCTGGTTAGCTTTTCCAGCACGTTCTGTCTTTGTTTCTGATTTACGAAATCTGCAGTTCTCTTGACTGTCTTATGTGTATCATTGACAGACACGGTTGAGATGCTGGAGGACAGGAAGACAGCTAATGTCGTTACATTGTTTGTAATTTGGCTGCAAGGAAAAGCCAGGGAACTACAGACCAGTGAGTTTGTTATCAAGGGTGGCTGAGTGTTTGTAGGAGATCCTGAAAGGCAGGATTTACATGCATTTGGAAAGGCAAGGACTGATTAGGGATATTCAGCATGATTTTGTGTCTGGGAATCCACGTCTCACAAATTAGATTGCAGTTTTGAAGAGGTGACGAACAAAATAGATGAAGGTAAAGCAGCATACATTGTCCACGTGGATATAGTGAGGACCAACAGGATCCACATGGTACCCTGCTCAACAAGGTTACATCACAGGGGATCAGGGTTTCCGATAGGTCTCCATGTAGAGATGGTGCTGTTGTGGAAATGGCACTGGATTACTAATCCAGACCAGTTCTTGCCGCTTCCGGGTGTCAGTTTCAGCTGCAGTGATTTGTATCTGGGGTCCAGGTCGATGTGTCTGTTGATGGGTGTTCTTGCCGTTTCCGGGTGTCAGTTTCAGCTGTAGTGGTTTGTATATGGTGTCCAGGTCAATGTGTCTATTGATGGAGTTTACAAAATACCATGCAAGGACTGCACAAAACACTATATAGGACAAACAGGAAGACAGCTAACAATCCGCATCCACGAACATCAGCTAGCCACAAAACAACACGACCAGCTATCTCTAGTAGCCATACACTCAGACAACCAGCAACATGAATTTGACTGGGAAAACACCACTATCATAGGACAAGCCAGACAGAGAACAGCCAGAGAATTCCTAGAATCATGGCATTCATCCCCAAACTCCATCAATAGACACATTGACCTGGACACCATATACAAACCACTACAGCTGAAACTGACACCTGGAAACGGCAAGAACACCCATCAACAGACACATCGACCTGGACCCCAGATACAAATCACTGCAGCTGAAACTGACACCCGGAAGCGGCAAGAACAAACCAATATAAATACCGGAAGAAACATCAAAGCAGCGCTTCACACGAGGCTCCCACCGCACTGATGATGTTCCCTCGCCAGGGAACGAAACGTTTGCAGCAAAAACTTCCAGCTCGGCGAGCAGAACCACAACAACGGATACCCGAGCTACAAATCTTCAATCAGATTTTAATCCAGACCAGGCTAACGCTCTGGCAGCTGGAGGATGTTAAAAACAATTTTAAAAATATCGAGCTGTAAAATCTGGTGCCAGTAATACTCACATTGAAGCCAATGTTGATTGTAAACACCAATTTCCTTCCCCAATGTACTTTCAGGAAGTGAATCTCCCGTGTTTTCCTGGTCTGTCCTAAAAGTGACTCCAGATACCCAGATAAATGATAAACTCTTCAATGGTCTCGGAAATAGTCAAGCAAGGCACTAAAATATATCAAACTGCTCCAAGGTCTGGAAGGATAAAACCGACAGAAAACTCGAAGACTCAATATTGGAAAAGGGAACGGGAAACACAGTCCTGTTGACACTGCAGAGATCTCCTTCCTAACATATGAGAGCATGTGCCAGCTGTACTCCAGCTGTCTGCTGATCCCTTTAGTGTCTGGTAATCCTTTTTATATTTAATATCCTGGCATCTTCAGGATGTTTTCGCTTATCTGGGAGAGAACTCCCCAGGGTCACCAGTGCCGGAGTACAGACATTTATTCTCATCTCAATGCGGAGTGACCTGCCCATACTTAATACTGTTGCCCATTGTTTTAGACATCCCAGCCAGGGGAATTATTATCCCTACTTCCAATCTGTCTCGCCCTGTCAGAGTGTTATATATGTCACTGAGATCTTCACTCATTTTCCTAAACCCCATGGAATACAGGTCCAATCACCCAAACTCTGCTCCCACACCAAGCTTGTCATCCCAGAGATCAGTCTGGTCATCCTTCACTGTAGTTCCTAAATGTCAGGTAAGACTTTTATTAAGTACGAAACTAAAAATTGCACACAATACCGCACAATGCTCAAGATGGGATCTCACCAACCCCCTGTACAGCTGGAGTAAGATACCTTTACTCCTGTACTCAAAATTCCCTGAAATAAAGGTCAATACATCATTCATCTTCCTAACTGCTTACTGCTCCTGCAATATTGCTTTCAGTGACTGGTGTACAAGGGGACAACCAAATCCTTTTCAATGTTGCAGCTCCCCACTTGGTGGGTCTGCGTACAGTGGGCAGCGTGCCAATGCCATTTCCAGTATTGACTTCTAGGTTCAGAACTTACTGCCTTGCATGGGCATTGGAGGTCTGCAGAGAAGAGACAAAGTAAGAACATAAATCTCTTTAAAGATCAACATGTTTCAACTAATCTGTTTTCAAATGATAGGTTGCTGGTCTACTGTTCCCACAAAAGTACATACCATCACACCCATCCCATTGCTCTCCATCTGCCACGTATTTGCCCAGTCACTCCACTTGTATCAACCACCTTGGAGCTTTTTTACATCCTCCTCACCCATTCACAATCCAACCTTGTTTAGTGCTGTCAGCAGGTTGGGAAATATTGCATTTGATTCCCTTAACTAAACATTTGACATGCATTGGGAATCGCTGGGGCCCAAGCACCAATCCCTGTGACACCCAATGATCTTTGGACTGCAGAACAGAATGTTTTATTCCTGTTCACTATTTCCTGTCAGCTCTCCTATTCTAAAACCGTAATGATATTTTAAACCCAATCCTGTAACATTTTACTTTGCAAACTAGGCCAGGGTCTTTACCAAGATCCTTCTGAAAATCCAAATCCATTGAATCCATTGCTTCTCTGTATGTATCAACCAGTCATTTTCTCAAATGTGATTCCCATTTCATGTTGACCCATTACATAAGAACTAGGAGCATAAAAAGATCATGGCTGATCATTTCATGGCCTCAGAACCCTTTGTTCCTTTACTGCCCCCCAAAAAATTCTATCCGATATTTAAAGGCATTCAATGATAAAGCTTCAACTATTTCACTTGGCAGGGAATTCCACAGATTCACAACTTTCTTGGTCAAGGAGTTCCTTCTCAAATCAATCCTAAATATGCTCCTCCTAATTTTGAGATTTTGTCCTCTTGTCCTATTGTCACCTGCTACTGGAAACATCCTCTCTATTTTTATTTTATCTATTCACTTCTTAATTATACCTGTTTCTACCAGATTCTACCTCATTCTTTCAAATTCAAATCACATATAATTCTAGTCTACTCAGTGTCTCCTCATAAGCCAACCACCTCAACTCCGGAACCAACCTAGCGAACCTCCTCTGCATCCACTGTAGTGCTTGGACATACTTTTCAAGTAGGGAGACCAAAACTGCACACAGTATTGCAGGTGTGACCTCCCCAGCACACTGTACAGCAGCAACATAACCTCCCTGTGTTTAAACTCATTCATTTTCGCAATGAAGGACAACATTCCATTTGCCTTGTTAATTACCTGCTGCACCTGCAGAGCAACTTATGTGATTCATGCACAAGGATACCCAGCACCCTCTGCACAGACGCATATTGCATTTTTACCATGCAAATAATAGCCTTTCTTAAACTGTTATTCCTACCAAAATGAATGAAATCACATTTATTATATTATGCTCCTTCTGCCAGACCTTTACCCACTCACTTAAACTATTTTTGTCGCTTTGAAAAGTTTATCAGTCCTCTGCACATTTGCTCTGCCACTCATTTCCGTATCATCTACATTCTTTGAGATATAACACGTGGTCACCAACTCCAAATCGTCCATCTAAGCTGTGAATAATTGCGGTTCCAGCACTGATCCCAGAGGCACACCACTAGTCACTGATCAGCAACCAGAAAGTCACTCATTTATTCCCACTCTCTGCTTCCTGTTAGTTAACCAATCCTCTACCCATGTGAATACATTACCCGTAACGCCACACATCTTTACCTTATGCAGCAGCTTTTTTGGCGGCCCCATGTCGAATGCCTTTTGTAAATCTCGGTACACCACATCCACTGGGTCCCCGTGTCATAATGTCTTCATAACTTTCCAGTAAATTAGTTAATCATGACCTGCCTTTCATGAACTGATGCTGTGTCTGTCCAATGGAACAATTTCTATCGAGATGCATTGCTATTTTTTCCTTGATTACAGCTTGAAGTATTTTCCCCATTACCCTTGTTCAGCTAACTGGTCTATAATTCCCCCTTTTTTTCTACTCTTTATAACCAATGATGTCTGATTTCCAGTTTTCTACTCTGCTGGAACTGTATCAGAGTCCAGTGCTATTTCTTCCACCGCCTCTGTTAGTATCCTGGGATGCATTCCATCAGGCCCAGGAGACTTATCTAACTTTAGATCCATGAACTGGCCCAACACTATCTCTGTCATGGGAATGGCTGTTTCCGGGTCCACACCAACCTTCCTCTCTTTGACAATTCTGGCATCTTATTAGTGTCCTTCACTGTGAAGACCGACTAAGTATCTATTCAATTCCTCGGCTATTTCGTCACGAAATAACCCTTCTCACCCTCTAAAGGACCAATGTTTCCTTAGCCATTCTTTTCAATTTATATATTTTTAGAATCTTTTGATAGCTGTCTTTATATTCTGAGGTAGTGTGCTCTCATAATCTATCTATCTTATGTTTCTTCACAGGTTTTTTTGTTGTTTTCTTTTAACCTTTATAGCTTTCCCAATCGTCTGGTTTCCCACTGATCTTTGCAATTATTTATGGCATTTATTTTATTTTGATAGCGTTCCTCATTTCATGAGACATCCATGGCAGATCACCATTTTCCTACAGTCCTTCCATTTCACTGTTATATGCTGTTGCTGACCATTTGCAAAAAAAAACTGCTTTGAAAGCCAGCCACTGTTAATCAATGATTCCACCTTAAAGTCTTTGCTTACAGCCAACCTTAGCCAACTCCTCCCTCATCCTATTTTTGTCTCCTTTTTTCAGCTCAGGACCCTGGTAGTGGACTTTATCTTCTCGCCTTCCATCTGTATTCTAAATTCAACCATACTTTCTGTCCCAATAATTTCTCCGAAAGCATCCATTTACTATTTTCATTCTTTTTCTCTCGAGACTTACGCTTTCCAGTCTTGCTGGGAAGATTTGATTGTTTGTTTTGTTTCCTTCTGTGAAGACTGAATTGAAGTAGTTGCTTCATAGTTTTGCTATTGCCCTGTACTCTATTCTCCTTTCTCTGAGTACAGACTGTAACGAAGCTGCACTTGTTTTCTCTAACATTTCCCATTGACAGTTCACCCTTATAATTCTTGTTAATATTCTCTTCAGGAACCCATCAATTCATGTCCACGTCATACAATCTTAGGTGCATAGTCTTTGCACCGTCAGACATACAGCACGGTCTACACTCATCCCACTCTCCTACATGAGGCCTGTAGCCGGGAATGCTATGAAGCTTCAAGAGCTCGTCCAAGTCTTATTTAGCTGTTACGTGGTTACCATAACAGCTCCCCTCTCAGGAAGTATATTCCAGAACCCAACACCCTCTGGACGAAAAACAATCCCCAAATCCTCAAACCCTTCACTTTAAAAGTGCGTTACCCTGGTTTTGCCCTTTGACTAAAAGGAACAACTGCTCTCTATCCACTCTATCCATGCCTCTCGTAATCTTATCCTTCTGAATCACACACCCCTCAGTCTTCTCTGCTCCAAAGTAAACAAACAAAGCTTTTCCAGCTTCTCTCCACAGGTGACATGTTCCAACCCAAGGACCAACCTGGTGAATCTCCTCTGCACCCGCTCCAGAGGAACCACATCCTCCCTGTAATGTGGATCCCAGAACTCCACACAATATTCTAACTTGGCCGAAGTAAAGTTATGTACAGCTCTAATAATCCATGTTCCGATGAGTAAAAGCTATTTACGATTCCCAATGCCTTCTTAACTCAACTATTACCCTGGCCAGTCACATTCAGGGATGTGTGGAGAAGCACCCTCTGAGCTTCCTAGTGTGCTGCCATTCATTGTGTACTCTCCTGTCTGATTAATTCTCCCAAATTGCATCATCTCATATTTATCAGGGTTACATTCCATCTGCCATTGATCTGCCCATCTAACCATTCCACCTGTATCTTCCTGTAACATAAGGCCTTCCACCTCACTGCCAATTACCCGTCCAATCTTTGCGTGAAAGATGCACTGATTTATCACACACACCCCACCCCATCACATTCACATTTGCATCCTTTATGAATAACGCAAATAATAAGGGATACAGCACAGTTCCCTGGGGTGCATCAGGGGTCATTGGTCTCCAGTCACACCAACAGCCTTTTTCCACCATCCTCTTTCTCCTGCCTCTCAGACAATTTGAACATCATTTACCTAGTTACCCATGATACCATGGTATTGTACTTTCTTTATCAGTTTTGCATGTGAAGCTTTGTCAAAGGTGTTGCTCAAAAAGAAAACATATAATCGACCTCCTCGAAAAAAATCAATGAAATTACTTCGGCATGACCGCCCTCTCATAACTTCATGCTGCCAGTCCCTGATCAAACATTGCCTCTCTCAATGAAGATCAATTGTCTCCTTCCCTGTTTTCCCCAATAGTTTCCCTGACACTGATCCGATACTCACTGATTTATAGTTCTGGTCTACCTGCACCAACCACTCCTGTAAAGGGTGCTCTCTATTACTCTGGCAACTCCCCTGTTACGAGGTTCTACTTTCCTCCCTTGTCTCCCACTGCAGCCTGTGATTCCAGACCTGGGGACTTGTCCAATTTTGTACCAGCCAAAACCATCCTTTCCTGCTCGCATCTTATATCTATCTTCTCAAGAGCTTCCCAGTCCAGTCTTTTTGAAATATGTACCTGCCTCCTTCTTCTCCCAAGTAAAACGGATGTGAAGCTCTCATGTCACAATCTAGCAAGGTTCTCCAGCTTCACGCACAGATTGCTCCCTCGGTGTATAATGGACCCTAATTATTCCCTGGTTATTCTACTCTGCTTGATGTCCTTGTGGAATATCTTGGGATTCTCGTTAATATTGCTCTCACTTGTCAATGCCCATGTTCGTCACTCCACTCTGTGTGATTTTTTAAAGTTTCATTTCGATCACCTCTCATTCTCTGAACCTCTCTGGAACGCAGACAGTGTTCCCTCATCAGACAATCTTGCCATCTGAGGCATTAGTCTCGAGAATGTACTTACATCTTTACAGTGTTTGTATAAATAAAAAAACATTGCTTGTCTTTCATTAAATCATTTACTGAAGCCAACTTTATCCTCGCATCTTAATGGCTTGCATGACTCAGGCATGTACCATTGATATAAGAAAAAAAAACTGCTTTGTATTCAGATGTTACTTAAATTCAAAATATTAAGATCAGTATTCCCAAAAGTCTTCAATGAGCTGTTCTGATCACACATCATCAATTCCAGTACAACCTGATCAGTAGCTCAGTGTTCAACATGTCGTTAAAGCAACCCACCTCAGAGACTCTCGTGAAATCCGTTTTCCCAGCATTAACATTCACTTGGGTTAACACTCTTTAGATGTAACTTGAAGCTTCCCATTATTACTGCAGTACCCACAATGTTGTATGTCTACTTTCCTGTTTTGGACCATACCCAACATTTGTATCACAATTTTGACTTTGATATATAACTCTGATAAATGTATGCTTCTCCTCGCTGTTTCTGAGCTCCCCTTACCAGAGTTAGTGGAATCTGGGTGACATGGGCTCTGGCGAGGTTCTTGGTAGATTCAGGTGAGATGCTTGGCGAGGCATATCTTAACATTGATATCATCTCGCCACACCTTACCTGTTCTTCTCAATTGTCATTGTGATAATATCACCAGATCTCCCGTTATGCTGGTGGAGTAGAGAAGGACAACGACCTTTCAACAATGCTGTATACTTCCCAGAGAGCTGAGAGTGCTCTAACATTCGTGGGAATATTACAGCAGGCTGGTAAAGTGTTGCTGCTGCTGCACAGTGTCTTAGTGAGATCACATCTGGAATAGTGCACACAGATTTAATCTCCTCATTGAGTAAAGGATATTGGAATGAATTCAAAGATTGTTCTTACAACTGATTTCTGCAACAAAGATGTTAATCATAAAATCCCTACAGTGTGGAAGCAGGCCATTTGGCCCATCAACTCCACACTGATCCTCTGAAGAACATCCCACCCGATCCCCACCACCCACCCCACCCAATCTTTATAACCTGGCATTTTCCAAGACTGATGCCTCTAGCCTCCACATCCCCGGACATTATGGGTAATTGAGAGTGGCCAATCCACTGAACATGCGGATCTTGGGACAGTGGGAGGAAACTGGAAACTGAAATTGAACTGGGATCTCTTGTAGTGTGAGGCAGCAGCGCTAACCACTGAGCTACCCAATGTGGGCAATACAAGTTTCCTAAATATTTCAGACCTTGAAAAGTGACATTTGACCAGGGAGATTCCATAAGTCCCCAAACCTCTCATCGAGCGACAGGAGGAGGACATTGAGACCTTGAACGGCATGGTCAGGAACAGGAGGAGGACATGCAAGTCTACTGAGACTACAATGTCGGAACAGCAGGAGGACATTCAGAAAAGCGGGTATGTAAAGCAGAAACAGAATGAGTCTAATCAGCTATTCATGCCTCTTACACAGCAATTCGAGCAGATCTTTTACAGCCTTGTGCCCGTTACACAGGAATTGTGAAAGAGAACATAAGGTTATAGAATGGGAAGGACTTCGAATAACCAGCTTCACTGAGCAATGAAAAGTAGTGAGAAAACTATTGGGATTGAAGACAAACTATTAGAATCCATTATGAAGGAATTAATAACAGGAGATTTTCAAAGTCAAGCCACAATCCAGCACAGTCAACATAATTTTATGAAGGATAAATCGTGTTTGAATGATTTGACTAACTTTCTTTAAAAAAAGCCGTTACAAGCAAGGTTGATAATGGGGATCATATAAAGGTATTATATCTGGACTTCCAGTCATCAGTGCATAACGTGCCTTGCAAAGTATTAATATGAAATAGAAGGACACATGGGGTTAGGAACAGTTTACTGCCAGGGGAGAGGATTAGCTAACCAGTAAAAACCATGATATGGAATCCCTGGTTTTCGACTGGTTTGGACATGGTCAAAAATCAAATGACACCTGGTTAGAGTCCAATGGGTTTATTTGTAAACACAGAGTTTCATTGCGCTGCTCCTTCACCAGGTGAAAGAGAGAGGAAGACATTAAACTCACAAGTTATAATAAAGATCAAAGGGTTGTACAACTTATGTGCATGAATTGTTCTCACCTAACATGGCTCTTAACTACCTAATCAGTTAGAATGGAGATGCAAGTTTGATTGATTAATATGCAAATCGCAGAATCTATTTCAAGTCACTCTTGGAAATAGCTTCAATTAAATGAAGTAACGCTTGCGGTCAGACAATGTATTCTAAGCGTGAGCCGTTGTTTGGACGCTATCTGTGTCTTCATCTGGAGTCAGACTGGTTTTATTTACAAAGTAGGAGTTTGTAAAATATCACATTGACTGACTGTCTACAAATTGTATGTTTTAAAACAAAATAAAATGCATCTGCAAATACAAATGGGCAAATGCAAATTCACCCCGCAGATTTATATGTGCATACGTGTGTGTGCGTATGTAGGAGAGAGAGGCGTGTCTGAGTGAAGGGGGTGGGGGACAGAGAAACACACTCTATATACGTGAGAGAGAGTGAGGAGGAGTGTGAGTGTGTGAGTGCGGGAGGGAGACAGTGCATGCGTGCGTGTGACAGAATGGAGTCCGCGTGTGTGCATGTGAGAGAGGGAGAGGGAGAGTGTGTGTGGAGCAGATAGGGAGAGTGTGCATCAGTGCATGTAACGGGGGAGAGTGAGAGTATGTGCTTGTCCAGGCGAAAACACAGACAGATACAGCAAATTCCTTTCCCCACACACACTCACTGCGTGGTTTCAGAGCTTCACTTCTCTGCAGCCTCTGCTCCGTTTGTTATTCATGTTACAGACCCAGGTGCAGTAACTACAGTCCCCATGACCCAGAGTTGGGTCAGCCAATCCTACGGTCTCCCTGAATGTCTGAGGCAGCTCACAGCACAACCTCCAACAAACCATCCCCAGCACCTCCACTAACATTTTAATAACAGGAGTCAGTCAGACGCCCCTCAGCTCCAAGTTAGGTGCCTGTTCCTTTACAATTAGACTCCAAGATTTTGCTCCTGTTACTGACTGCACGATCAACTGAGAGAGACAAACAGAGGTGTTCCGTGAGCAGGTGCATACCAAGATTTCAAACACATGAGTCAAAGCGACTGGAACACCCCTGTCCATGGAGAACCACATGGGACACATCGGGAAGGGAACACAACATTTCACTGTTTCTGATCTTCACAATGACAGCAATCGATACAGGAGGGAATCAAAAACTAAGGCCAGGGAAAGATACAGAAAAAAAACCAAATAACTTATTAACTGATAACTTGCCGAAAATATGGATAAGGAGATGGGAGGATTGGAATAACTGGATAAATGAGACAACAGTGGGCCAATTCACAAGAATGCAAACAAAGAATAAAAACATTGCCAAATCTGCTGGAATGGTCCATTGCCTCAAATTCTGAATCTGCTTCAGATAACCAGCCCAGACACCATAAACTGGGGTAAGGTAACGGCTAAGATGTAGAGCTGTGCAGGCCGAGCTAGAGGATTACTCCATAAACTGTACTTTCTGTGCAACATGGGGGGCATTGCCAACCTTTTCCAGGACATTTCAACTCTCTACCATCACCCTATGCCTCCTACCTTTGAGCTAGTTTTGCATCCAAACGACTTTCGTATGAACCAACCTTGTTAAAACAGATGACCAGGCACAAAGTTATTCAACGCCTTACTGAAGTCCATATCGATAATGTACAAAACTCTATCTTAATTAATCTTTTTAATCGCTTCGTCAAAATAATCTCAGTCAAGTCAGTGAGACACAATATTGCTTGCACAAAGTTATGTTGACTATCCCTAATCATTCGGTACCTTTCAAAATACCTGAAAATCCGATGATTCATAATCCCTTCTAACAACTTATACACCACCGACGTCAGGGTCACTGGCTTTTCCTTATTACCCTTCTCAATCCTTTAAGTAGTGGCGCCAAGATACCCAACCTCCAGTCTTGCGGAACTTTACCTGTGGCCATTGATGTTAGCAAGAGGCCCAGCAATCACTCCCATTGCTTCCCACAGAGTTCTAGCGTACATCCAATAAAAGCCAGGACATTTTCCTCCCTTTGCATGTTTTAAGACCTCCAGCAGCTCTTCTGTAATGCAGACGCTTTCCTAGATATCACTACTTATTTCCCAAGTTCTCTAGCTTCCATTTCCTCCTGCACGGTAAGTACTGATACAAAATATTCGTCCAGTATCTCCCCCATTTGCTATGGTCCTGCACATGGGCAGTCTTGCTGATCTTTAAGGATGTCCTATTCTCTCCACAGTTACCTTTTGTCCTTGAAGTATTTGTAGAAATTCTTTGGATTCTCCTTAACTATTTGCCAAAGTTATCACATGTCCCATTTTTATGCTCCCAATTTCCCTCTTAACTATACTCTTGTTGCCTTCAGACTCTTCTAGTGATTCACTTTAAATCAGGAATTGAGCGGCTGATGATGACCATTCCGATTGTCAGAAAAATCCATCTAGTCCACTGATATGCTTTAAGGAACCAAACTGCCATTCTTATCTGGCCTGGCCTACAAGTGACTCCAGACTCACAGCAATGTGGTTGACCGCTAACTACCCTCTGGGAAATTAGGGATTGGTAATAGATGCTTGCCTAGCCAGGGACGCCTTCATCGTATGAATGAATTAAGAAAAAAACTCAATTCCTGCTGTCAATACCTGACGTATGCTTCCCTTTTTCCGTGACCAAACCTCAATTTCTCCAATCCTCCAGCATTCCTTACACGTACCAGCCTTACCCTTCACCCTAACAGGGACAAAATGTCTCTGTGCTCCGAACATCTCATTTTTGAAGGCTTCTCACTTCTCAACTAACCCCCCTTCTCTTCGGATATCTGTCCCAATCGACTTTTGAAAATTCTTAGTTAATATCATCAAAATTGGTTTTCAACAATTTAGAACTTTAAATTTTAGACCTGCTTCATCCCTTTCCATTTCTATTTTAAAACTGATAGAATGATGATGACTTGCCATAAAGTGCTCCCCCACTGATATTTCAACCAACCCCCCCACCCCCAACACACACACACACACCACTGCCTTATTTCCCAAGGTGACGTTTAGCTCCTTCTCTGTGATGGAGTGCATTGGTCAAGCAGCTGCAGGGTTGTCACTGGGATTGGGGTCAGCAGAGTCTTCGACTCATTGGGTTGAACCAAACAATAATTTGTTTCAGTTGCATTTTCATTGAGTGTGACAGAGGGATTGTCTGCACGAGGCTGAGCTAGTTTTCTGTTGCTATCTTATTGGACTCACCTCATTAGCTACCCACCCCATCCCATGGTGTCCCTCTCCTTCAATACCAGCCCGATTCTCCCACCTACCAAGGTTGGAGATACTCACCATCACCCGCATGCCCTTTGGTATTTCGTGATCTTTGGCACTGGTGCCATCTTTAAAAGTCCAATACGCACATGGTTGAGCTTTCCCGGGTTAGAGCTGCCTTGCACAATTTACTCTGAGCATGGCAGATAAGGGGCAATTACACCACGGTTTGTCGACAGGGGCACGGAGGTCCTGGTGGATTGTCTAGTACAGAGGGGGACCATTCTCCTCCCAGAGGAGGCCCCACCGCCAGACCCAGCGATCATGGTCTGGCTCACCACACAGCATGCAGCACCTTCCCCTCTCTCTCTCTCACACTCTCTTTCTACTCCACTATAACTCCTTCACTATTAGAACCGTATGGATACAACAGTGTTGACTGACACCCTCTGGACACGTCACCAACTCCCACCCCCCCCCCCTCCCCACCTACACCGTCTCCTATTCCAGGAGAAACAGCTCGGAATAGGATTGAAAGAGCGAAGAGGTGGAGTGCCCGAAATTCATCTCCGCAACCCCAACCGCACACCCCCCCCCCCCGCCAAATTTACCTGTGTATCTGCATTTGACTCTGTGAGTATCTATACATGGGTGCAGGTCTGACACTGTCTGCGGTGTTTAAAATGACACAATCTCTCCCTCAACAGGCCTCCGCACCCTACTGCAGTAACAGCGGCTGAGGGTGATAACCTTCAAAGATTCAGTCTAGGTGGAAGAGAGGGCAGCATCTCACATCACCATCCAAATTGACAGCAACATCAACACATACACCTCCCCGCAAAACCACCCCACCCTACCCCACCCCAACACACACACACAATGCTGGTAGCTGGAGGGTTGCAAATATACTTGGGTCTGTCAGAATAGAAATGCTCACCCCTGAGTGAACCATTTTGTCAGGGGATGAGGTGAATTTATTTCTCATTCTGTGACTTTCAATGCTTAAAAATTACGTGAGAAAGTATTGAAAAGTCCAGAAAAAGGCCCAGTGGTGTTGGTAATGACGCAGGAACAACATCACTTAGGATCAGACAAAACTGTTCTGTGCTTCCAAAGATATTATTTGAAAAATCAAACGGCCATGCAATTTGAGAGATTCACAGCAAAGGATTTATTATCTTCTCAGAGTTAAAAACTGTGCCACTGATGCAGTGGTGCGGGGAGGCCAGCAGGGGGAGTTATTGAAAGAATCTAATCATAAAATTCAGTGGTTTGCACTGGTGCCTCATGGTGCCAGGCACACAGTCTCGATTCCACCCTCGGGCGACATTCTGTGTGGAGTTTCATATTCTCACCATGTTTGCCTGGGTTTCCACCGGGTGCTCTGGTTTCCACCCACAGTCCAACGATGTGGATATTAGGTGAATTGGCCAAGATAAATTGTCCATAGTGCTCATGGATGTGTCGGTTAGGGGCATTAATCAGGGATAAACATAGGATGGTTTGGAAATGGGTCTGGGTGTGTTACTCTTCGAAGGGTCAGTTTGGATTCGTTGGGTCAAAGTGCCTGTTTCCACACTGTAGACATTCTATGAAATCTATGAACAACAGGGACAGACAGAGAGAGTGGAAGAGAGAGAATTTGATTCCAATTTCAATCTATCTACTTCAAAGACAACATTGCACAGCGATTCAGACAGACGTACACACAAACTGAGAAACTGATTCTAACACACATAACACATACACACAGAGATACGCACGTAGATATAGACTTTTACACACAAACACACGAACATTGCCCCACATACAGGCACACACTGTCCTTAATACAGAGATATATACTTTTTTTTAATTAATAAATTATCAATGGTCAGTCGGAGAAGGCAGGAGAATGGGATTCAAAATATTTTAGCCGTGATCAAATGCCATGGCAGACAAAATGGGCTGAATGGTCTAATTCTGCTGCAGGGTTCATTGCTCATTTGATCTTGTGGTGCATGGGATTGTCTTTCCACGAGGCCAGTGGAGACTGAATTGGCTAAGTATTTGATTTAGGAGAGTTAATGAGAATGTGGACAGGTTTGAGGGGCTGGGTGGTTGATACCTGTTTCTGATTATCGACTCCTTACATATCAAAAGAGTGGTGATTGATTTGAGGGGAACACATTTTTAGAATAAGGGCATTGCCATTTCTGACCGTGACAGGGATGTTTGTTTCTCTTTCGGGTTGTGTGATCTGTGGTGTTTTCATTCCCAAGGAGCAGTGAAGACTGGGTTACTGAAAACACTCAAGGTTTATTTCCATAGATCTTTGATGAACAAGATAACCATGTTTATTAGGAACAGACAGGAAAGTGATGTTTAGTTACAATCACGTCATCAATGCATATTCTGAATGGTGCAGCAGGTGCGAGGGGTTGAATGGCCAGCTGTTGCTCCTAACCCATATGTTGTTCTCTCAAGCACTCCATGATATTACAGGGGTAAAGAAAGATCTCATTCAGCCAGTCAGCATCATGATAATGAGACAGGAAGAGACCATTCTGCCCTCAAAGGAGTTATGCAGGAATAGATTGAAGTCATGCAGCCCGCTAAGTATATTACACAATGTAAGATGAGGCCATCCAACCTTTCTAGCCTTCTGCCCAGCAACTGGGGAAACCTGGTTAACTATCTGGGAGTAAACATTCGGGATAGATGATTATTTTCAGGTTGTAAAGTTGTAACTTGGTGGAGTGTCTCAGGGATCAGAGTGAGATTATCAACTATTTACAATCTATACCAATGACTTGGATGAGAGGACTGATTGGCTTGGAGCTCAGTTAGCTCATTCACCAATATAGTCATTTAACTGGACATGGAGACTCTGCAATGGGATACAGACCGAGGACGTTAGTGAGCAAATCTTTGGCAGAAAACAGAATAATGTGGGTTAAGGGAAGTCAGTGTTGTGTTGAACAGATAAAATAACAGTAACCTACTTAAATGGAGAAACATCGATGAGCTCATTGGTACAGAGGGATTTGGACGGCCTGGTACATGAGCCACATAAAGCTAGTCAGCAGATTCAGCAAGTGATTAGGAAAGTGCAGCGAATGATGCTGTTGCAATTAAAGGCTACCGTGCATAATCATCGGGATGTTTTACTGCATGTGTACAAGACAATGCTGAGACTATATCGGATATATTGTGTGTAGTAATGAAACACTAAACTGAAAGAAAAATATGCAATTGTTTTAGAAGCTTTTTACAGATGTTTCACTTTACTCTTTGCGAGAATGAAGGCCAGATGGAATCATAGTGTCATACAGCACGGAAACAGACCATTCAGTCCAGCTCATCTGCACCGACTAGATATCCCAATCTGATGGAGTACCATTTGCCAACATTAGACCCATAGTGCTATAAACCCTTCTTATTCATACACCATTCATTGTCTCTTAAATGTTGTTATTGTACCAGCCTCCACCACTTACGCTACCAGCTCATTCCATACACACATTACCCACTGCATAAAAATGTTACCCTTCAGGTATCTTTATAATCTTGCTTTTCCCTCCTTAAATCTGTACCCTCTGGTTTGGACTCCTCCGGCCTTGGGAAATAACCTTGGCTGTTCCCAGCCTCCATGCCCCTCATAGCCTCTACAAGGTCAGAGCACTTCACGCCTGAGAATGAGACATGTTCATATTGAACCATATAACCCGTGAGGAGAGTTTATTGGGGCGTAGCCAATGGATGAGAGAATAAAACTAAGGATTCAGTTTTAGAAAACAACATACTCATTTTAATACAGGTACTATGAAGACATAAATTTATTGTACAAAAATTATGCAAACACATATAAACATGCCTTCAAATTATAAACTACAAATGATTTCAAAATGGAGCAGATAACAGGGATGGAATCATGCAATCAGGGGAATGCTTAACCAGACCTGATATAAACCAGGTTGGTGTTCTGGTCACATTAATGCATGTTTCCGATCAGAGAGGGAGAAAATATAACCTGTCGGAGAAGCATACAGCCATATCTCCATCTCTACGTGTACTTCTCTACAGCGACATATGAGAACTGAAAACCAATCAGCCATCTTTAGCACTCTTTGTGGGTTCTTGCTGAGGCTTCATTGGGATCTCTCCACTGACTACAGCAAAGGGATTTCAGCCAAATCAAATTGTTCCAGGAGAAATTCCAGCGTTAGCAGCTTCTGTGAGATAGAATAACTTCAGGGGCAGAATAACAATTGAAATATTTTCAGTTTTGCTTTTCTCATGAAATTAACTGTTATTTGGACAAAGCTCTTCGGAACGTTTTGCTCCTACGACCTGGTGCACAGAAACCGAGGTGACCATTCAGCCCCTGAATGCAGTCAGACATGATTTGGAAAACGTTCTGTTGAGTTTCAGTTTTCTCTTGTTCTGCCTTCAGACGTGTGTGTGTGTGTGTGTGTGTGTGTGTGTGTGTGTGTGTGTGTGTGTGTGTGTGTGTGTGTGTGTGTGTGTGTGTGTGTGTGTTTCTATGTCTCAGATTTATAGAAAATACATGTTGATTAACATACTGTCAATGTCCAAATTGTATCTCATTTATGTATCTATTTATGTAATTCGAGTAAAAATGCTTTGGCTTTAGATTAGATATTTTTTTAAAAAATTGAGGAAACTTACCTGACTTGTTCCTAACGCTGATCATGATCCAGTCAGAGACACATATCTTTTGCAATATCACACACTTCGTTACATTGAAAATCTGTCGTGACCTCTGGAGGAATGGGTCTAGAAACAGAAACAATGAATCTCTAACCTTGGTAGGAACAGGGATAAGGAGGAATTCTCAAAAGGCAATTTGAGTGGGAATTCTCTGCCCCACAGGTTTGTGGTACCATTTTTGCATTTACTCAAAAATGTTTTAGTTAAATATTTGACGGGAAAGTGACTCAAAGATAATGATCTGCAGTTGGGAACGTGGCACTGGGACCGCAATCTGATCAGTCACAATCTTAATTCCTGGTGGGGCAGGGACCCACACCCGTTTCTCAGATCTATTTTGCCCCATTCTATTCAGCCCCTCAATCTGCTACTCAAGAGCAGTTGGAGACCACTTGCTCCTACTACCTGATGCACAGAAACCGAGGTGACCATTCAGCCCCTGAATACAGTCAGAATGATTTGGTGTGGATTGGAAAACGTTCTTCCGAAAAGAGTGGGTGTTACTGTAAAACAGTCCCTTCCTCTCTTTTTACAGAAGTTTCTTTGTTTCATTTATTGGTCATGGTGTACACCTAGATATAAAGTGAATAATTCCCCCATACTGGACCCAGATAGTGATCACAAAATCCTCTTGTGCCGACGGTCACTCCCCTCTGTGAGAAGGAAACACACCACACACATTCAGTGCGACCTTTTGACATCAACGAAATATATGAACACCAAGAAAGAATGACTGGCCTTGATAACAAGGCAGTATTTGACAGATGATGGTATCAGGGTACCTGAAGAAAAGGGAACTTTGACCTCCCTCATATAATTAAGGAAAAGGCAGGAAAAAGGGATGTTATTGATCCATCGTGTCTGCACCAGTTCCGAAAAGAGTTATCCAGCAAGCTCAATTCTACAACCCTATCTCTATATCCCTCTAAGTTCATCACTCATCTGGTCCAGCAGCTTACCAACATTCAACTCAATAAGTTTTTTCCAGTACTTCAGTTTGACTAATTTTACATTTTCTGAAGTTCCCCACTTTTGCAGTCACCCTGCTCTCTAATATTTCCAAAAGATTTTCTTTTGCTTCTTTTGTTTGACAGAATCAATGTGTTCATCTCACTGGACAGAGATGACCTCTGTCACCTCGTAAATGCGTGAGAGGATGGCACTCTGGCATAATGGATAAGGCCCCCATTCCTGCCTGGCAAGTTCCTGAATCAAAATTGTTGATGAGAAATTTGAGTGCAGTCCTCTCCCTGGCGTGAGACTGCACAGCTCTGTGACCTCCTCATTGTTGAAATAAACTGGCTTCGCTCTTTGAACCTGGAAAGGTATACCATTGGGAAATATTTGTGCAAATCTCAGAAAGGATAGTGCAGTGCCCTGCTCCACCCTACGCAGTCTCCGAAGACCCAGAAACACTGTAAAATCTATCCCCGTACCTTGCAGAGAATAGGAAAAACAGGTTCTCTGGTCTCCCTGAATGAATGCAGCAGCTGACAACACAAATCCAAGAAAACCATCCAGAGAACCTATACTGACTTTCTAATGTCAGGTGCAAGTCAATACTTACTTATATGGCACACCCACTCAATGCATAAAATGCCTACCTCTCCTCTGTTTCTATTCCTGGCTGATAAACTGTTACATTTCTGTGCCGTCCCTGAAATATGAACAGTTCTGATCTCCATGGAAATAGTTGACAATGTAACTGCACAATTTTCTTTAACTCAGTCACGATAGCAGCAACACCGCCACTGATGGTGGAGATGCTGGGGAGGTGATGGTCTAGCGGTATTTTCTCCACACTATAAATTCTGAGATTTCCACAAATATTCCCCAATGGTAATGACACAAACCCGTACTTCAATCCCGACACAGCAGATGGTGGGAGTTCAATTCAATAAAATATTTGGAATTAACATTCTAATGAAATACTGATGGTTGTAAAAACTAAGAACATCTGGCTCAATAGTGTCCGTCAGAGAAGGAAATTTGCTATCTTCACTGGTCTGGCCTACATGTGATTCCAGACCTTCAGTAGTGGTAGACTCTCAAATGCCCTTTGAACTGGCCAAGTCAGGCAGTCAGTTATAACACTACAAGGTCTCAAAGAAGTGTAACCAGACCGACTGAAGCACTGCCAGTCTACGTCGAAGTGCAGTGGTTCAGAGAGGCAGTTACCCAGCACCTTCTCAAAGGCAACTCGGAAAGAGTAATAATTGCTGGCCCAGTCACCAACACCCATGTCCCATTAATGAAGAAAAGAAAATGACCACACTGAGGATGGAGAGATAAATGGGACAGAACTCACTTGAAACAATGGCTTGCATACATACCAACATGGGCATGATACTCAGAAATATAGGAAAAGGTGAACAATAAATGAAAATGCTCTCACAATTTATTTCCATACAAGCTGATTATCCACAGTCCCTTTGTTTATTTTTTTTCTACGTCCCTATTTCTGCACATATTCAACGAAATCCTCCAACACACATTACAGTATTTCCCAGCTGTTTCCACATCTGATGCATGGTGAGTGGACTCAAAATGATAACTGTGATTTTCTCTCGACAAAGGCTACCAAACCTGCTTCGTTTCCCCAGCACTCTGTTTTTTGTTGTTGTTGTTTCAGCATCTCAGTATTTTACTTTGTTTGATTTAATCTTTATTTTTTGTTATTTGATGGGACATTGGCCCATCGAGTCCACACTGACCCTCTGCAGAGCATACACCCAGAACCACCTCATACACCATTCCTGCATTTCCCATGCCTAACCCGCCCCCTACCCTGTCCCTGCGTCTCCAATTCCTATCACATCCAGCAGCACATGGCGGAGAATTTAGCATGGTCCATCTACTGAACCTGTGTGCATTGTGGGAGGACACTGAACCTGTTAGAGGTGTACTAGAGCATGAGAGGAACGAGCAGAGTGAATAGTCAGCAGCTGGTCCCCTTCGCCAAAGGGTTAAAAATAAAGGAGAACACGTTTAAATTGAAAGGCAAGACACTAACAAAGGATTTGTTGAATCTGTTTTGAATCTGGACGATGGTTTTTGTCTAGAATGCATTGCCTGAGAGGGTGGATAAGGAAGGAAAGCTCACAAACTTTATAAAGCACTTGTATCAGCATTGGATGGTGCAGACTCGATAGGCCTTGTCTTTATTACATGATTTCTTGTGGTGGCAGCCATGAAAGCTCTGATGTATTCTGAAGCAGCAACCAAAGAGACTTGTTGGTTTGTTCCATCGAACTGTGCTCAGTAAGCGGCGAGATTACAAACCAGCAACATCCCATGTGGTATCAGTACTTACTCCAACGAGGACAGTCCAGACGTCTCTGAAAACATCCATGTTATTTCACATGCTCAGTGCAAGAATTGTCCAATGATGGCATCAGCATTATTTCAGCTATTTGACCCCATTATTTTAAGGACACCCATAACATATAAACAGGCTTCGCTTCATTATTATATAGACTTCTCGTGTAAGATTGCTATTTCTCTGAAGAATACTAAATTCCTTATGACATATTGACAAAGAGTTTGTTTTCCAGCGAGCTTCTCATCACAGTATGGCGGCTTGTGAAACACTCCATTCACCAGCAGTAATATTTACTCACTGTTAAACCAACACATGAGATGCGCACCTGGCACTCCCTCTCAATAGCCACGTGGATGGACCAACCCCAACTGGACTGGAACGTCTCAAGGGCAATTAATTCTGGTCTAGCTCCATTAAAATCCCAAAACGAACTAAAGAGACAATTCGATTTTACAACAATTATTAAACAATGAGGATATCTTATTTATCCGATGAGATCATCGCTGTCGTTGAAGTTATGTGATCTGTTTCTATGAAACCATATCGTGCACATATCACAGACACTGACCCGAAACTAGAAATACTTTAGTTTGGTGTTTTCTGGCTGTCATAGATGTATTGGGCTGATAGGCCTGTTTCTATGCAATTACTTTAATTGTTGGAAACAGAGAATGAAGTCTCACTATTTCCATAGGTTGTGGGCATCAAATAGTGAGGAATACAATCTCCAAGGGCACACAGGATTTGAAGCTATATCATTCTCCCTTCACTATCAAATTGTTAAGAATCCCGTTTCTTTCTTTGTAACATTCCTGTTAGTGTTCCTGCATCACAAGAACCCCTGGGGTTTATCACCATGTTCTGAATAGAAATTAAACACAGGCAACAGAATGCTGGCCTTGGTAATGAAACACACCTCACAAGAGCAACTGAAAGGAATCTACTGTATTAAAGCTATTCATTCGACATAATCTGATTCTAAAGCAGTTTCAAGCGTGGCTTTCCCTTTGTACTATGCTCTTGACCTCTTGACAACATTATGAATCTTTCCTGAGTGCTTTTGAGTTCTGTTTAAAAGTCACATATGGAAAGCTGTGCCCAATAATCTGAAAGGAAAAGTCATCATGTTCATGACAATCGTGTCATAATTTCTTTTAATATCTAAAGACAACAGAAATGTAGAAACTAGCATCGAGTTAGGAATAAAAACAGCTCCTCCGACATGCAATAAGGTCGTGGATGATATGATTGTGACCTCAATCACACATTCCTTCTTTGCCCTTACACTGTTAGTGCGTCATTCTTAGTCAAGAATCTGCCTGCCTCTGCCTTAGGAATATTCAATAACTTATTCTCCATTGCTATCTGGGAAGAGAATTCCACAAAGACACAACACAATGAGATGATTACACCAAATCACCATCTTCTTAACAGAGATATTCTTCCGTTTTATAATCCATACACTCATAGGAATCTCTCGCACAAGCTGAAATATTGTTTCGAATTCATCTTTAAAGACAACTTGGAATATTCTGGGGTCAAACAAGATCACACGTTGTTCGCCTAAAGCCCAGAAGATCCAGGTCCAGTCAATTCAAGATTTCCTCCATAAATAATCCCAGGAGTCAGCTGAGTGAATCTTCTATGGATTGCATTTCATATCATTGTGGCCATCGCTCTCTAGATGTGGCTACACCACTACCTTGTAGATCTGTAGAAAATCGCCCGTACTTTTAAATGCATCCTGTTTCAGAAAGTTTCAACATTTATCTTACCTTCCTAAAAATTTGATGAACCCGTAAAGTTTTTATTTTGTAACCCAGGTGCCCGGTTCTTCTGTGCCTAAAGCCAATTTCTCCACTGAAATAATACATTACGTTTCTGTTCAACCCACCAATATCTTTGAGCACAGACACATTTTTCCTACTATATTCCATACACCATTACTTGCCTGTTCACTTGTTCCAACCTATATCTCTTTATCTAGTCGTGTCCTCTTCGTATCTTCCTTCTCTAACAGTTTAAACAGTTTGTATTCTTCCCTAATACAGACAGACTATTTGGTCAAACAAACGTACTGTGGCGACATTTTAAAGTAAGTTGAAATGAAATATTTTTATTCCTGTCTAAACTATAAATTTGAGACAAAGCTAAAGTGTTTTTCAGTCACATCACTCAGTTCCCATTACTCAAAGTAGGGTCAGATGGCGTGGAATGTGTGTGGGTAGAATTGAGGAACGACAAAGGTGTAAAACCATAGTTGGAGTAATGTACTGGCCTTTGAATCATAGTCAGGGGATGGGGCAAATGATAGACCAGGAGATAGAAAATATATATAGGAAAGGCAAAGTTAGAGTGAGTGGGAGGATTTCAATATGCTGGTGGATTGGGAAAATCAGACTGGTGGTGGTTTGCAAAGAAAGGAATTTGTGAAATGTCTTCGAGATGGCTTTTTGGAGCAGCTTATGGTGAAGGCAACAAGGGAATGGGCAATACCGGATTTAGCGTTGAGCAATGAGGCAGAATTGAGAAGGAAGCTGAAGGTGAAGGAACCCTTTGGAGGCAGTGATCCTAATATAATTGAACCTAAACTTCAATTTGAGAGGTAGAAAGTAGAATCGAAGTTAATATTACAGCTGTACAAAGGCACCGACAAAGACTTGGAAAGACAGTGGAACAGTAATGGCGGGAGTTTCTCGAAGCAATTTAGGAGTCACAGCATAGATTCATCCCGAGGTAGTAGATGCATTGTACAGGGAGGATGTGGCATCCACAGATAAATGGGGAATGCATGGCTCGGGTAAAAGAAAAAGAGAAAGTAGATAACATGGTAAATGGCAGTGGGAAACCAGAGGATTGGGAAGCTTACAAAGAGAACAGAGGGCACCAAAATAAGAAATAAGGAGGGGGATGATTAAATATGAAGTTAAGCTATCCAGTGATATAAAGGATGACTGAAAGAGTCTCTTTTGATATATTAAGGGCAAAAACGGGAAGCAGAAGTGGATATTGGGACGCTGGAAAATGACGCTGGAATGATAGTAGTGTGAAACAAATAATAGATGATAAACTGAACAATTATTTCACGTCAGATTTCACGGCGGAAGACATGAATGATATCTGAAAAATTCAAGGAAGTGAGGAGGCAGAGCTGATTAGGAGAAGTGGCTCGAAAAACTAAATGGGTAAATAAGCTGTTGGAGATTTTAATGGTGATATTCAACAAATCATTGGAATCAGGGAGGGTGCCAAAATACGGGAACATTGCGAACGTGACACCCTGTTTGTTTTTAATGAAAAGAACATTTTTGAATTTTTTTACAAAATTACAAAAATAGTACAAACTAGTGTATTCTGATTTACAATATAATAACAACCCCAATATAGAATTTAAAAACAAACTACTAATCTATTCTCGAAATTAGCAAACGATAAAATATGATATCCTACATTACTAAAACCAAACAAAAGGAGAAAAGAAAATAAATAAGTAAATGAATAACTAGATGCATATGTTTTAAAACTTATATTAAGTCATAACAGAACCCGTATTGACACAGGATTCCTCCTCCCAGGAGCCCCTGATCCAGCCAGAACCATCCCCTCGGCTAAGCAAAGGCCCTGAACAATATGGCTGATATATCTGTGTCAATGTAGTTCAAAAAGGTGTGCAATGTTCCATAAAATAATTCCGTCTTTTGGTTCAACATATTTGTAAGGAAGTCAAGGGGGATATATTCCATGACTAGCCTCTGCCAATTTGAATGTCCACGGGGACCTTATGATATCCAATTCACTAAAATGTTTTTGCCCGGACAAAAGAAAAGGCTAATCAGTAATTTCCTCCCGTATACATCCGAAGAAGGGAAATTTGGGGTGCCCAAAAGTAGAGGCGTTGTGCCCCACCCAATCTCAGTACCCAAACTCTTTGCCAAGGCATTCGCTACTCTGTCCGAATACATACGGATCTTACGGCATGTCCTCAGACAATCCGTGAGAGTAATAACTTCTATTTTGCATGTAGGACACATTGGAGATACTCCTGCCTTGAACTTTGCAACTCACTCAGGTGCCATGTGAGCCCAATGAAGTATCTTGAATTGGATAGCCTGAGTTCAGTTACAGATAGGCGTCTTCCTGGCGTTGTCCCAGACGTCCTCCCACATCTCTCAGGAGATTTCCATCCCAAATTCTTGACTCTATGTTTTATATAACCGTTCCATGTCCTTTGGTACCTTATTAAATAGTTTGTGGTCGAGAGTACTGACCACGGGCAGATCTATCGGCTGAAGCACTTTCCTTTCCCTATCCGATTTATAAGGATCAATTATCAACATGGTCTTCTTTTGTATAACGTCTCCTATTTGAAAATTTCATAAAATGTCTTTGCTATGCAGCCCAATCTTCTGACGCAGCTGTTTGAAGGACATCATGATCTCCCCTTTCAACAGTTCTCCCAAACATGAGATTCCTCTAGTCTCCCAGGTTCTGAATATAGCATCAGTCAGCCCTGGCTGGAATCCCAACAGTCCCACTATAGGGGTATTGCGGGGGGGAGGGGGATTTTTGTAGTTTACCTTCATCCTGTCGCATTAACGTCCAGGCTTTGATTGTGTTTAATACAGTAGAATTTTTACAATGATCCGTAATAACTCTCACCTTGTCCATAAATAGTAGATTGATGAGGGGATATTTTGCTTGGGAGGCCTCAGTATCTAACCAGATTGATTGTGGGTCACAAGAGACTCAATCAGCTATGTAGGATAGTAGAGAGCTCAATTGGTACCTCCTGAAATCTGGGAAATCCAACGCACTGCTTAATTATGGAGGCTGTAACTTTTCTAATTTAATAAGGGGGCGTCCATGACTGTAAATGAAGAAGCTGAACTAACCATAAAGCTTACGCAGCCCCTGTCTCGGCAGCATCAAGAGGAGCATTCTCATAGCGTATAAAAGGCGAGGTAGGATAATCATGTTGACCAAAGCTATTCTATCGAGCCAGGATATCGGGAGATCTTCCCAGCGTTGAAGGTCCTATCATAATTTCTCCAATAAATGTGTATAATTGACTTTATATAGCTGACGAAATGCTGGAGTATTAAAGATACCTCAGTAAAGAAAAACTTCCAGTGACCACTGAAAAGCAAAACGGGATTCATCCGGAAAATTGGATATACCGGAAACAACTCCCAGCAGCATGGCCTCTGATTTGACAAATTGATTTTATAACCTGAGAACATACCAAATAATTTAATCACTTGAATTAAGCGCAGCACAGATGTCAATGGATCATTTAAGAAAAGGTGGACATCAACTGCATAGAGAGTAATTTTGTGCTTACCGGATCCAACATTTGGAGCCTTTATATTATGGTCAGCTTGTACAAATTCCGCCAAAGGCTCAATCACTAGCGTAAATAATAATGGTGAGAGAGGGCATTCCTGACGACAATCTCTGCCAACGCGAAAGCTTTCTGAACTTAAACAGTTGGTGATCACCGCTGCTTTGGGATCATTATATAATACTGTAACCCATTTAGTAAAGACCACTCCAACACCAAACCGTTTCAGCGTATAAACGAGATATAGCCATTCTACCTGAGCGAATGCCTTCTCTGCCTCGCCGAAGGTAGCTAATCCCAGTATCGCTCCCTGCTGGCAGGTTTGTTCCATATTTAAGACTCTTCTAATGCTTTTAGTTGATCTGCGACCCTTTATAAACCCCATCTGGCCTTCTTTAATAAAAAATAGCAAAACCCTCTCCAGTCTTAATGACGACACTTTTAAGAGAATTTTAAAATCCACATTCAACAAGGATATAGGTCTATATGAAGAACAGTCATCTGGGGCCTTTTCCTTGTTAAGAATGAGACAAATATTTGCATCTCTCAGAGTAGGCGAGAGGCAGCCCTGACTATGTGAAAAATTATAAGTGACCCGACTAATTCCCCAATCAATTCTTTATAGAACTCAGCCTGGAATACATCTGGTCCGGGCGCTTTGCCACTCTGGAGCTGCCGCACTGCCTCCTGCGTTTCCTGAGTTGTTAGGGTGTCATTCAAGAACAACACCCGCTTTGAGATTAGGCCCAGGAGGGCAAGTCCTTTTTTTAAAATAAAGGCTCTATCTTCCTTGTTCTACCCTCACAGCCCTGTGACCTATATAATTCGAAATAGAACTTTCTAAAGGCTGCAGTGATCTTCGTACGATCACAAATGAGGTTACCAGCATTCTTTCTAAAGACGTAATGCCTTGGGGAGCCTTTTGCTTTCTGGCAAGGTATGCTAGATACCTGCCAGGCTTGTCACCGTATT
This sequence comes from Hemiscyllium ocellatum, assembly GCF_020745735.1. Taxonomy (NCBI): domain Eukaryota; kingdom Metazoa; phylum Chordata; class Chondrichthyes; order Orectolobiformes; family Hemiscylliidae; genus Hemiscyllium; species Hemiscyllium ocellatum. The sequence continues at coordinate 48,655,993 of NC_083433.1, read as the reverse complement.
CAAATAATCTCTGCCTCGCAAGTAGTAGCTCCCTTTTTGCTTTTTGTGTAAGTGTGGTATTCAAAGTTACGGTAAGGGCTGTGATCAGCTGTAATTTAGTAAAGGAGGGTCTACCCACATACGCTGTCTCAGCCGCCTTCAGGCGAGCCTCGAGCAGACGCTGTTGTTCTTCCTTTTGTCTTTTCTGGGTCACAGAATATGAGATAACCAGGCCTTGCACATAGTCCTTACCAGTCTCTCACATTACTGAAGGGTTACTGGCCTTGTTGGAGTTGGTATCCCAAAAGGTTTTAAATTCCTTTGAGAAATATTTTATGAACGTACTATCGGTCAATAGGAATAGGTCCATACACCTATGTCGGGAACCTATCTCATCATTACTGGTTTTAACCTCCATATATACTGTGGCATGGTCAGAAATAGTTATATTACCTACTTTACAATGCAATATTGAGTTCAAAAGTGTCGAGGGGACAGATGCATATCGATTCTGGTATGGAACTTGTGTGGGTTAGATTAAAAAGTAAAGTCTCTACCCTGAGGGCGAAGACGCCTCCATACATCTTCCAGCCCCAACTCCCTACTCAGATCCGCCAATTGCCTAGATCTCATACATATGCCCGCAGAGATCTGAGGTATTCTGTCCCGCCCTAGGTTGATGATACAATTACAATCTCGCCCTATAATTGTGTAGTGCACCCCGAGAGCTATCAGCTTAGAGAACTCTTCCATCACAAATTCAAAAGTGAGCGCCGGGGGGCAATAGAGATTCAAAATCCCAAATTCTTCTCCATATATTAGGGTGTTAATAATTATATACCGTCCAGACTCATCTTTTATTGGCTCAGCATTTGGAAGGGAAAATTCGTCTGAATAAGAATGGCTACTCCCCTACTTTTTGAGCTCAAAGATGAAAAGAACACCTGGCCAAATCCACCCTATTTCATCCTCGAATGCTCCTTATCAAGTAAATGCGTCTCCTGCAGAAAGGCTGCATCCACTCTTTCTTTTTTAAGACTTGATGATATCTTTTTCCTTTTGATTAGTGAGTGGGTCTCCTTGACATTCCCGGTGAACCACCTAAACGAATCGCGAGCCATGGTTATCCAAGCAACCCCGAGACCCCCCAGGAGGAATAACCCCACCCAAAAGACATTGACTAAAAGCCAAAACGATTCACACGTAAAAACACTCTTTAAGCAGTGAAATTAAAACAACTGAGAACTACTCCTAAAAACAAATGTCAGAAGACATATTTAAAAGGAGACGTTCCCCCTTGTTCACAAGGGGCACGACTAGCTTCCAATAATCCCGCCATGACGTTTCCCAGCCAGAACCATGCCTTCGGTCCAGGCATTACAAAGTAGAGTAAATAAATTCCAATACCTTATAAGACAGAGGTTAAAAGGGTGGGAGCTAACCCACCTCACCCCACCCCCCCACCACCCCGCCATCACACCATCTTCGCCTTATCAAATGCCTTCCTCTTTCAGACCACATTATCCGGGAGCCCTTGTATATCATGACATGGGGATCCTTCTCCAACACTCCGGAGGACTCGAGCAGGATCTGCTTTTCCCTGTAATGTTGAAGTTGAACTAGGACTGGGCGGGGGCGCTGGTCCGACCCGGGCCAGCGCACAGCAACCCGGTGGTCCCGTTCAACCTGCACAAGCCCCAGCTCCGACTCCAGTTTCAGCAGCTATGGGAGCCATTGCTTCAGGAAAGCAAAACGCTGGGCTTCCTCCTCCCGTTCGGAAAGGTCCAGTAATCGAATATTTTTCCAATGACCTCGACTTTCGAGGTCTTCAATATGTTCCTCTTCGGTCGGGACTCGATGTTCTAGAGCCCAGAGCTGACCCATGGATAAGTCAGCAGTGTTCTCGGAGGCTGTGGTCCATTGCTCTGCATCTCAGACACGCTGCCCGAGTTTCTCGATCTCTCCGTCATGTTTCTGCAGCATGACCGAGATTGACTCCCACCTGGCTGAGTCTCTTCAATGGAAGCATCAATCATTTCTTGGAGTGAAACAAGCTCCGCAATCAGGCTCGCCTCTGCGGGTGAGTCCCCTGCGGCGGCCGCAGACGTCTGCCTTGCTGCGAGGTGGGGGGAGGTGAGGTGGGCAGGTGTCCCTGCCTGTTGTAAACAGGGAGAGCCTTTACGTTTGGTCATTTTAAAAAGCGTCAAATTATAAAGTTTGATGTAGCATGGCCAAGGCTGCTGGGCAAAAACTATTTTAAACAATTTAAAAGGTGAGTTGAGGGTGGGTCCTCCACTTTGCCTGAATCTTGGGCAGAGCTCTGCAGACTCATACTTACTTGGTCGCCGCCATCATGGATCTCGCTGACACCCTGTTTCAAAGGGGAATAAGGCCAAAGGCTGAAAATTATAAACTGATTAGCTTAACCCCAGTCGTGCGTAAGTTCCTCGAATCAATTGTGAAGGATGAGATTTCTGAATAATTGCCGGTGCATGGTAAAGTAGGGCGAAGTCAGTATGGTTTTTTCAAGGGGAGGTCATGCTCATGAATCTGTTAGAATTGTTTGTGGGTGTAACAAGCAGGTTAGACCAAGGAGAGCTAATGGATGTTATCTATCTGCACTTCAAGAAGGACGTTGACAAGGTGCTTCACAGGAGGATACTGAGTAAGATAATGCTTCATAGTGTCAGAGACAAGGTACTAGTGTGTACAGAAGCTTGACTGTCTGTCAGAAGGTAGAGAGTGGGAATAAAAAGGTCCTTCTCTGGATAGCATCCGATGACAGCTGGTGTTCCGCAAGGGAATCAAAACGTTTTACTTTGTACATGAACAATCTAGATGAAGAAACTGAGGGCACTCCGGCGAAACTTTTAGATGATGCAAAGGTAGGTAGTGGGACAGGAAGTATTGAGGAGGCAGGGAGGCTGCAGAAAGATTTAAAGAGGGTAGGAGAGTGGCCAAACAAGTGGCAGATGGAATACAACCTGAGAAAGTGCGTCGTGATGCACTTTAGTAGGAAGAAGAGAGGCATGGACTATTTTATACTTGGGGAGAAAATTCAGACGTCTGAAGCACAAAGAGTGTTGCGAGTTCCAGTCCAGGATTGTCTCAAGGTAATTGTGCAAGTTGAGTCAGCAGTTAGGAAGGTGGTGTGTCTCCTGCACAATGTGTTTGAAATCTTATATTCATCAAAAGAATTGAGTCAACTCTTATAAACAATAATTTTGTTAATTGAACACAATTAATATTAGAACAATAAAACGTATTATAACGTAATGCAAAACACTACAACTTATCTTATGGTTTAACTTTGGATGATCACATACACCCCACTAGACGTTGACCGGATTCCACGTGGTGAAGTCGTCTTGTTCTTCTGATGGTCTTGGAGGCGTCTTCTCTTTCAGTGGTTATTCTCGAGTTACCACTCTCTGAGGGGTTTTACGGTGATTCTTATCCTTCCGAGTCTTCACACCTTTTGGTAGGGTGTGGAGGATCTGCCAATGAAATGATCAGGTTCATTTACCCTGATCAATCAGACTCAACCAGGTGCTGTCACATTGATGGCCCAAGGGCGACATTCCATTGTCCCGTTCAGGTCCAACTTCAGGTGTGTCTTACAGGGTCTGTTGCTTCAGGTTTCTTTGCAACCATTTGTGGGTAGCTGCAGGCTGTCTGGATTCTGCAGCATGTGGATGAGCACAGAGACTTTGATCAAGGCTGGGTTCAAATTCCCAGCGTGCTTTAATCATTGTTCATTTTTGTAACTCCATGGTGAATTTATTAACGTCCATCGTAAGATTATTATTTCAGGTGGCCCGCCCAGTCAGAAAGGTAAATACAGTGATGGCACTTATTTTGAGAACACTTGAATATTACAGCAGCGATGGATTTCTGAGGCTCTGTAAGACTCTGGTCAGACCACATTTGGTGTATTGTGTACTGTTTTCGGCCCATAACTCAGGAAGGATGTACCGCGCTGGAACATGTTCAGAGGGGCTTCATAAGAATGGTCCTTGGAATGAAAAATATAATATATGAGATCTCTGGGTCTATACTCGCTTGAGTTTATAAGGATGAAGGGGGATCTAATTGAAGCATACAGAATACTGGTTGCCTGGTCAGAGTAGATGTTGGGAAGATGCTTCCACTGTTAGGAGAGAAATGACCCAAGGACATATCCGGAGAGTCAAGAGAACATCTTTAGAACGGAGATAAGGAGAAACCTCTTCAGCCTGAGAGTGGAGAATCTATGGTAGAATGGCCGTTTCCTTCCCTAAAGGACATTAGTGAACCAGGTGAGTTTTTATTGGCAATTGATTCATAACCACCATCAGTTTCTTCATTCCAGATTTGAATTTAAGCTCCACCACTTGCTGTGGCAGGTCTTGGTACCAGGTCACTTGAATATTATCTGGGTTTATCACATCAGAATTCAGTGTTAACACCACGAGGCCACTGATTTGCCCAGTCCTCCACAGTGTGACTGACATGTGCAGTATGATATGCACTGGGATTTGCCTTCATGTTATCCTTGACTTCCTTATCAAGATCTTGATGTTTTATCTCCGTAATGAAATTCTTCTTCGGTCTTTATTACCTCCCTAATTGTTTGCCAAATTTCTTCAGCTGTCCTGCCTTTGACTGTTCTTTTCTCCCCCCAGTCCACCACAGCCAAATCCTTCCTTCGGCCAGTATAATTATCATTGCCCAGCACTGAAACGCTCATGTATGACTCAGTCTTCATCTTTCAATCTGAATGTGAAACTCCAGCATATTGTGGGTACTTCTTCCAAGGCAAAGCTCACCCACCAATCCTTCTTTGTTACATAAAATCAAATTAGATGCCCTACAAGTCCACACCGACCCTCCGAAGAGTAACCCACCCAGTCTCATTTCCCTCTGAGTGATGTACCTAACTCTATGAGCAATTTAGCATGGCCAATTCACCTGACCTGCACGTCTTTGGACGATGGGAGGAAACCCATGCAGACAGGGGGAGAATGTGCAAACTACACGCAGACAGTCCCCCGAGGCTGGAATCGAACCAGGGACCCTAGTACTTTGCAAACCATTGTACCACCGTGCCGTCCCATTCTCTGGTTGTTTCCATGACGTCTTGATCTCAGGTAGAGCAATAGTTCTTGGGGACTCGATAGTGAGGGGTACAGACAGACGGTTTTGTGGGGGCGACAGGGACTCACGTTTGGTATGTTGCCTCCCAGGTGCAAGGGTACGTGATGTTGCTGATCGTGTTTTCCGGGTCCTTAAGGGGGAGGGGGAGCAGCCCCAGATCGTGGTCCACGTTGGCACCAACGATATAGGTAGGAAGAAGGGTGAGGATGTCAGACAGGCTTTCAGGGAGCTAGGTTGGAAGCTCAGAGTTAGAACAAACAGAGTTGTAGTCTCTGGTTTGTTACCCGTGCCACGTGATAGAGAGTCGAGGAATAGGGAGAGAGAGCAGTTAAATGCGTGGCTACAGGGATGGTGCAGGAGGGAGGGATTCCGGTTTCTGGACAACTGGGGTCCTTTCTGGGGAAGGTGGGACCTCTATAAAAAGGATGGGCTACACCTGAACCTGAGGGGCACCAGTATCCTTGGGGGGAGGTTTGCTAGTGCTCTTTGGGAGGGTTTAAACTAACTCCACGGGGGCATGGGAACCAGGACTGTAGCTTTAGGGTACAGGACCTTGAGTGTAGGGAGGTTAGGAATAATGCAGCGATCTCTAAGGAGGGTGCCTGTAACCAGAAAGGTGGATTGAAGTGTGTATACTTCAATGCCAGAAGTATAAGGAATAAGGTAGGTGAACTTGCAGCGTGGGTTGGTACCTGGGACTTCGATGTTGTGGCCATTACAGAGACGTGGGTAGAACAGGGACAAGAATGGCTGTTGCACGTTCCAGGGTTCAAATGTTTTAGTAGGATCAGACATGGGGGTAAAAAAGGGGGAGGCGTGGCATTACTTGTCAAAGACAGTATCACAGCAGTGGAATGGACGATGGAAGAGGACTTGCCATCTGAGGTAGTTTGGGCTGAGGTTAGAAATAGGAAAGGTGAGGTCACCCTGTTAGGTGTTTTCTACAGGCCTCCTAATAGTCCTAGAGAAGTAGAGGATAATATTGCGAGGATGATTCAGGAAAAGAGTGAAGGTAGCAGGGTGGTTGTTATGGGGGACTTTAACTTCCCAGATATTGACTGGGAGAGCTATAGCTCGAGTTCATTAGATGGGTCGGTGTTTGTACAATGTGTGCAGGAGGGTTTCCTGACACAATATGTCGACAGGCCAACAAGAGGGGAGGCTATATTGGATTTGGTTCTAGGTAATGAACCAGGCCAGGTGTTAGATTTGGAGGTAGGTGAGCACTTCGGGGACAGTGACCACAACTCGGTGACTTTTACTTTAGTGATGGAGAGGGATAATCGTGCGCCGCAGGGCAAGAGCTATAGCTGGGGGCAGGGAAATTATGATGCTGTGAGGCATGACTTAGGATGTGTGGATTGGAAAAACAGGCTTCAAGAGAAGAACACTAATGAGATGTGGGGATTGTTCAAGGAGCAGCTACTGCGTGTCCTCGATAGGTATGTACCAGTCAGGCATGGTGTAAAGGGCCTTGTGAGGCAGCCGTGGTTTAGTAAGGAATTGGAGTCCCTTGAGAAAGGGAAGAAGGCGGCATATGTAAAGATGAGGCGTGAAGCTTCAGTAGGGGCGATTGAGAGTTATAAGGTAGCCAGGAAGGAGCTAAAGAGGGAGCTAAGAGAAGCGAGAAGGGGACATGAAAAGTCTTTAGCTGGTAGGATTAGGGAAAACCCAAAGGCTTTCTATAGGTATGTCAAGAATAAAAGGATGACTAGGGTAGTTATCGGTCCAGTCAAGGATAGTAGTGGGCAGTTGTGTGTGGAGGCGGAGGAGATTGGAGAAACATTAAATCAGTACTTTTCATCAGTATTCACTCAGGAACAGGACACTGTTGCTGATGTGAATATGGAATCACAAATAATTAGAATGGATGCCCTGGAAATATGCAGGGAAGAGGTTTTGGGAATATTGGAAAGGATGAATATAGATAAGTCTCCTGGGCCTGATGGCATTTACCCCAGGATCCTATGGGAAGCTAGGGAGGAGATAGCAGAGCCATTGGCCTGGATTTTTATGTCGTCATTGTCAACGGGAATAGTACCAGAGGACTGGAGGGTATCGAATGTGGTCCCATTGTTCAAGAAAGGGAGTAGGGATAGCCCTAGTAACTATAGGCCAGTGAGTCTGACTTCAGTGGTGGGCAAAGTCTTAGAGAGAATGGTAAGGGATAAGATTTATGAACATCTGGGTAGGAATAACGTGATCAGGGATAGCCAGCATGGTTTTGTGAAGGGCAGGTCGTGCCTCACAAACCTTATTGAGTTCTTTGAGAAGGTGACTAAGGAGGTGGATGAGGGTAAAGCAGTAGATGTTGTGTATATGGATTTTAGTAAGGCGTTCGATAAGGTTCCCCATGGTAGGCTAATGCTAAAACTACGGAGGTATGGCATTGAGGATACATTAGAGGTTTGGATTAGGAATTGGCTGGCTGGAAGGAGACAGAGGGTAGTAGTTGATGGATTATGTTCATCTTGGAGCGCAGTTACTAGCGGTGTACCACAAGGATCTGTTTTGGGACCATTGCTTTTTGTTATCTTTATAAATGATCTAGAGGAAGGACGTGAAAGCTGGGTAAGCAAGTTTGCGGATGACACAAAAGTCGGTGGAGTTGTGGATAGTGAGGAAGGAAGTGATAGATTACAGCGGGATATAGATAAGTTGCAGAGCTGGGCGGAAATGTGGCAAATGGAATTCAATGTAGCTAAGTGCGAAGTCGTTCAGTTTGGTAGGAATAACAAGATGATGGATTACTGGGCTAATGGTAGGCTACTTGGTAGTGTGGATGAGCAGAGGGATCTTGGTGTCCATGTACACAGATCTCTGAAAGTTGCCACCCAGGTAAATAGTGCTGTGAGGAAGGCATATGGTGTACTGGGCTTTATTGGCAGAGGAATTGAGTTCCGGAGTCCTGAGGTCATGTTGCAGTTGTATAAGACTCTGGTGAGGCCTCATCTGGAGTATTGTGTGCAGTTTTGGTCGCCATACTATAGGAAGGATGTGGAAGCTTTAGAACGAGTGCAGAGGAGGTTTACCAGGATGTTGCCTGGAATGGTAGGAAAATCTTATGAGGAAAGGCTGAGACACTTGGGGCTGTTCTCATTGGAGAAGAGAAGGTTTAGGGGAGATCTGATCGAAGTGTATAAGATGATTAGGGGTTTAGATAGGGTAGATACTAAGAACCTTTTACCGCTAATGGAGTCAGCTGTTACTAGGGGACATAGCTTTAAATTAAGGGGTGGTAGGTATAGGACAGATGTTAGGGGTAGATTCTTCACACAGCGGGTTGTGAGTTCATGGAATGCCCTGCCCGTATCAGTGGTGAACTCTCCTTCTTTATGGTCATTTAAGCGGGCATTGGGTAGACATTTGGAAGTTATTGGGCTAGTATAGGTTAGGTAGGATTCGGTCGGCGCAACATCGAGGGCCGAAGGGCCTGTACTGCGCTGTATCCTTCTATGTATGTTAAAATAATCTCTCATACACTCTATGAATCTTTATTCAAGGATATCACTGTCAAGTTGATTACGTGAGCCAATTTGCATGTTCAAACCACCCATAGTTACTGTTGTGCGCTGGTTACAAACCCTCACTCATTTCTACCTCAGAAGTACTTTGGGGGGACAGTGGCTGAAAATTACTCTTCCCAAGAGGTTTCTTCTCTTGCTTTTTATTTGCTGTGAGATGAATTTCAATATTTTTTGGCACAAAACACATTGAAAATGTCTGAGTTCACACTCGCACGAACAAATATTTATTTTCTTTTCACTAGCTACATTTCACAGTAAATATCGCCGATTTAAGAGGGCTGAAAGTGGTCATGAGACATCGTTAGCAAACAGGGTTGAGGAAAATCCCAAAGATTTATTTTCATATATAAGGAGCAAGAGGGTAACTAGAGAAATGTTTGGCACACACAAGGACAAAGGAAAAATGTTATGCATGGAGTCAGAAAAAAATGGGTGAGATTCTTCGCGAGTACTTTGCATCTGTATTCACCAGGGAGAGGGACATGATGAATGTTGAGGTTAAGTCGACATAAAGAGGGAGGAAGTTTTGGATATTCTAAGAGGTATTAATGTTGACAAGCCCCGAAGTCTGGATGGGATCAACCACAGGTTGCTGAAGGGTGTGAGTGTGGAAATAACTGGGGCTTTAACATATATCTTTGCAGGAATATTTAACATGGGTGAAGTCCCGGAGGACTGGCGAATTGCTAATATTGCCCCCTTGTTTAAGAAGGATAGTGTGGATAATCCAGGTAATTGTAGACCGGCGAGCCTGACATCAGTGGTAGGGATGCTGCTGGAGAGGATACTGCGGGACTTGAGGAAGGCGTTTTATTAGGTTCCCCATGGTCGGCTGATGGAGAAGGTGAAGTCGCATGGGGTCCAGGGTGTTCTATCTAGATGGATAGAGAACTGGCTGGGTAAAAGGAGACAGAGAGTAATACTGGAAGGGCATTTCTCAAACTGGAGACCTATGACCAGTGGTGTGCAACAGCGATCCGTGCTGGGAACATTGTTAAAAATCACACAAAACCAGGTTGTAGTCCAACAGGTTTAATTGGAAGCGCACTAGCTTTCAGAGCGATGCTCCTTCGTCAGGTGATTGTGGAGGGCGCAATTCTAACACAGCATTTATAGCAAAAATTTACAGTGTGATGTAACTGAAATTATACATTGAAAAATTGATTGTCTTTTAAGCATTTCATCTGTTAGAATATAGTGATAGTTTCACTTCTTTCATGTGTAAATCACAAATCCTTTTTTTAAAGTTGCATTCCTGGGTTAGTTGTTAACAATGATGATAGCTAGACAATATGTTGAAGGTGTTAGCCCTCTGTGTTCTCTGTCTATGCCACGATGTTTAGATTGATTCTAATCTAAAAGGTGAGATAACAGAGTTTGATATAAATTCATGCACTTTTTGAGCTCAGAGTTCTACATGAATATATGCAGTTTTTGAGCACATTACAATGTGACTCTACAAGAACAATTTCACCCCCCAAAATATATGTGTACATGTGGGTCTTCGTGTGTGTGTCTGTCTGGAGTGGAGGTTGTAAGTGTGAGAAAATGTGTGTGTGTGTGTGTGTGTGTGTGTGTGTGTGTGTGTGTGTGTGTGTGTGTGTGTGTGTGTGTGTGTGTGTGTGTGTGGAGTCAGTGCAGAGTGTCTTAAGACTGTGAGGGTATGCATGTGTGAGTGTGGATGTGTGTGTGTCTATAAGGGTGTGTGTGGGTGTCTGTGTGCGCATCTGTGTGTACCTGTGTCCATGCGTGTGTGTGAGAGAGAGAGAGAGAAGGAATATCTGCGTGCGTGTTTGAGCGTGTGCGTGTATGTGTGCGTGTGTACGCGTGTGTGTGCGTGTGTGTGTAGTGCAATGGTGATCGCCTGTAATGTGACATGAAACCAAGGTCCTGGTTGAGGCCCTCCCTATGGCTACCAAACTTAGCTATCAGCCTCTGCTCGGCCACTTATCTCTAGTGCCTGTCCCGAAGTCCACCATGGAGGATGGTCACCCGAAGTTCCGAGGCTGAATGTCCTGGAGCACTGAAGTGTTCCCCAACTGGGAGGGAACCATCCTGTCTGTTGGCTGTTGTGTGGTGCCCATTCATCCGTTGTCGTAGTATTTGCTCGGTTTCCCCAATGTACCATGCCTCCTGGTGTTGTGTGATTTTTAACTTGGTACACCCCAGTCCAACAGCAGCATCTCCAAATCGGTACCACTGTTGTTTGTGATATATATCAATGATTTGGAAGAAGTTATCGGTTGCCTGATTAGCAAGTTTGCAGATGACACCGAGATTGTTGGAGTATCAAATAGTGAAGGGGTCTGTCAGAGAATACAGCTGAGCATAGATAGATTGGAGAGATGGGCACAGAAATGGCAGACGGAGTTCAATCTGTGCAAATGCGAGGTGATGTATTTTGAAAGAACCAGTTCAAGAGTGAACAACACAGTAAACGGAAAAGTCCGGGGGAAAATTGACTTCCAGCGAGATCCGGGTGTTCGGGCCCATTGCGGACTGAAGATGCCAACAAAGGTCAGTAAAGTGGTCAAGGCGGCATATGGCATACTTTCCTTCATTGGATCAGGTGTTGAGTACAAGCGCTGGCAGGTCATGTTACATAGGACTTTGGTTTGGCTGCATTTGGAATACTGCGTATAGTTCAGGTCACCACATGAACAAAAGGATGTGGATGCTTTGAATAGGGTACAGAGTAAGTTCACCAGGATGCTGCCTGGGTTGGACGGTGCTGGTTATGAAGAAAGATTGAGTAGATTAGGACAATGTTCATTACAAAGTCGAAGGCTGAGGTCTACACATTCAAGACAGTTATACACAGGGTGGATAGCAAGAAGCTTTTTCCCCAGATTGTGGAACTCAATACTCGGGGTCATGAGTTCAAAGTAAGAGGAGAAAGGTTTAGGGCAGATATATGTGGGAAGTTCTTTACACATAGGGCGGTGACAGCCTGGAACGTGTGGCCAGAGGGCGTAGGGGCAGGAACGATAGCGTTATCTAAGATGTATCTAAGAAACATGACTGTGTAGGAAGCATAGGGATACAGACCATTAGAAAATATGTTGCAGGTTTAGAAAATTGGAGGATCTGGATCAGCACAGGCTAGGAGGGCCGAACGGTCTGTTCCTGTGTTGGAATGTTCTTTGTTCTTTATCTTTCATTCTAAAAATAGCAAGTTTTCAACTTATTGTATGCTACAATTCAATAATATAAACTATTTATATATTTGATACTGCATGTTAAATTATTGGCATTTCTAAATTACAGTCACAGGGTCAAAAAGATGTACAGCATGGAAACAAACCCTTCAGTCCAACCTGCCCATGCTGAGTAAATATCGCAACCCAATCTAGTCCCATCTGCCAGCACTCAGCCCATATTCCTCTAAACACTTTCTATTCATATACCCATCCAGACGCCATTTAAATATTGCAATTGTACTAACCACCACCACTTCCTCTGGTAGTTCATTCCACGCACGTACAACCCTCTGAGTGAAAAAAATGCCCTTTACATCTCTTTTACATTTTTCACTTCCTAACCAAAACCTATGCCCTCTAGTTCGGGACTCCACCACACCAGGGAAAACCCCTTGTCTATTTACCCTATCCATGCTCCTCATGATTATTAAACCTCTATAAGGTCACCACTCAATCTCCAACGTTCCAGGGAAAACAGCCCCAGCCTGTTCAAACTCCACTGTAGCTCCAACCCTCCAACCTTGGCAACCTGCATATAAATCTTTGCTGAACCCTTTCAAGTTTCACCTGATCGATCAGGTCCTGGGGATTCTTCCATCTTCATGCATTTCAAGACATTCAGCATTTCCTCCTCTGTAATATGGACATTTTTCATGATATCACATCTATTTCTCCGTATATCTACATCTCCCATGTCCTTCTCCTGAGTAAACTCTGATACAAAATACTCATCTAGGATCTCTCCCATCTCCTGTGGCTCCACACAAAGGCCGCCTTGCTGATCTTTGGGCTCTTTTCTCTCCCTGTTTACCCTTTGTTCTCAATGTATTTGTAAAATCCTTTTGGATTCTCCTTAATTCTATTTGCCAAAGCTATCTCATGTCCCCTTTTTGCCTTCCTGATTTCCCTCTTGAGAATACTCGTCCTGCCTTTATACTCTTCTAAGGATTCACTCGATCTATCCTGCCTGTACCTGTCATATCCTTCCTTCTTATTCTTAACCAGCCCCTCAATGTCTTTCGTCATTTCACACAATGTATACCTACCAGCATTTCCTTTCACCCTAACAAGAATATACTGTCTCTAGACTCCGGCTATCTAATTTCTGAAGGCTTCCTATTTTCTAGCCGTCCGCTTACCTGCAAACATTTGATGTCATCAGCTTTTGAAAGATCTTGCCTTATACCGCCAAAATTGGCCTTTCCCCAATTTAGAACTTCAACTTTTAGATCCAGTCTATCCTTTTCCATCATTTCTTTAAAACTAATAGAATTGTTGGCAAATAACTGAAGCTCACACATTTCAGGTGAGAAATTAAATTGATTGATTATATTTAAATGCTATAATTCTATTTGATTGTTCAATCAAATGCTCACTCTGAATATTCAATCTGTCAGATGTGAACAATTTTGACAATGAGAGAGCGACAATATAGGCATTTGAATACTGAGATTTAATATGTAATTGTGATCACCAGCACAGTCAGACAACATGTTCTTTTTCAATACAAAACATAACGTGCATTCTTTACGTTTGTATAATAAAAGTTTGTTCGGTGTTTATATTTTAACTCCATCAACATCGAATCAATTCTATTGTCTTCAGAGATGATGCAGTTATTGTTCAGTTGAATAGTTGTCGCTCATACCTTATTATTGCACTGTACACAAACATGATAAACTCCTGATTATTGTGCAGGTCAGTAAACACATCACTTTGCATCATGACCGACATTCAAAGTGGATTCCAAAAGGGTGAATCCGGGTGCAGTGCTATTGGACCTCACAGCTGCATGTAGCACTCAGAGAGACACTGGCCTGGTCCTGAATCTGTGAAGAGAGTTTCAAAACTGGGTCAGGGCATTCATTCAAACATTCCCTCACAGAGAATCATTTGGAATCTACCTTGAGCATGAGGAAACTCGTCAATAGGCTATCGCTGAACTCAGTGTACGTATAAATGCTGTCTAAAATTATTTACCAATGACTGACCAGGAACCATGCCTTACAAACTCACAATCAGTCAGAGCCTGGCCCAGGGAGCAGATGTATGGACATGGAGTATTAGAATCACACCACACAAGTTACTTATGGTGATGACATCTGGCATGTCCCTCATACTCTACACATCTGCCCATGGACCAGACACTGGGTGAAAACGTTCACAATTGACAGTCTTCTGCAGCATCTTCTGTCTCACAGTGAACCCTCTGAAACTATATCCAATAAATGTATCTTCATATTCAACAGTATCAAAATAAAATTATACATGCATGTGGATGCTCAGGTACTAATTCATAGGTCACCCAGCAGAATGTATCTGAAGTAACCAGGAGCAAACGGCAAGCCAAAAATCGTTTTCATCACTGAACTTGGTGGATTTTGTCTGGTCTAGATAACCACACATATTGTACTGACACTCGGGTGAATGTAACAATTACATCAAAACTGGAAGTCTTGGTCTAACGTCCCTCCCCACCTTCCTGACCTCACTTCCTCGCACACTCCATTCTCTCACTCCCTCACATACCTCACTCCCTGACACGTTCACCAACTGATGAGAATCCACAAGCTGAGTGAAACTTGGAACATTGAACGGCATAGCACAGTGCAGGCACTGTAGCCCCCAATGTTTTGCCAGCCTTTTATCCTACTCTAAGATCAGACTAACCTACATAACTTTCAATGCACAACTTTCGTGTGCCTATCCAAGAATCTTCTTAAATATCCCAAATGTATCTGACTCTACTACCACCGCTGGAGGAAAGCCCGAGCCGCTCAACCTCCCGTTGTAAGACATGCCCTCCAGTCCAGGCAGCATCCTGGTAAGTTTCCTCTGCACACTCTCTGAGGCTTCCAAGTGTTTCCTATAGTGAGGCAGCCATAACTAAACAGAGTATTCCAAGTGTGGTTGAACCACCGCTTTATAGAGCGAAGAAATAACCTCGCTGCTCTTAAACTCAATCCCCCTGGTAATGAAAGACAACACACCGTATTCCTTCTGAATAACCCTATCAACTTGGGTGGAAGTTTTGGGAGATCGATGGACAATGACCCCAAGATCCTTCTGTCACTCCACACTGCCAAGGATTCTGCCTTTAACCCTGTATTCTTTATGCAAATGCAATCTTCCAAAATAAATTGTTTCACACTTTTTAAGGTTGAACTCTATCTGTCACTTATCAGCCCAGTTCAGAATCCTGTCAACATCCTGTTGCAAGCTACAATGCCCGCCACACTATCCATAACCCCACCAACCTCCGTGTCATCAGCAAACTTACTAACCTACTTGTCCACTTCCTCATCAAAGTCATTGACAAAAATCACAAACAGCACAGGTTCCAGAGCCGATCCCTGTGGAACATCACTGGTCACTGAGCTCCACACTGAATACATTCCATCTGCTACCATCTTTTGTCTTCTATGGGCCAGCCACGCCCGTATCCAGACATCCAAATGTCCCTGCACCTCATGCTTCCATACCTTCTGAATGAGCCTACAATGGGGAACGCCTTGCCAAAATTGTTCTTCACCACATCTACTGGTCTACCTTCATCAACGTGATTTTTACATCTTCAAAGAACTCATTAAGGTTTCTGAGGGATGACCTGCTCCTCACAAAGCCCTGCTGACTATCTCTAATCAAACTATTGTTTTCTATGTCATTGTAAATATGGTCTCTCAGAAAAGGCTGCAATACTTTGCCCACCACTGATGTAAGACTGACTGTTCGGTCATTCCCAGAGTTATCCTATAGCCTTTCCCGAACAAGGGAATAACATTTGTCACCCTACAGTCATCTGGCTGGCACTGCTCCAGTGGACAGTGAGGACGCAAAGATCATCACCAAAGGCACGCCAATCTCTCCCGTCACTTCCTGGAGTAACCTAGGTTATACCCCATCTGGCCCTGGGGATTTACCTATCCTTATGTTTGTAATTCATTCAATCAGTGTATACTTCCTTTCAACTTTTCTACTGTCCAACCAACTGATTGACTGATTTCCATGTCAGTGCAATATACAGTGCTGCCTTCCTGAGTAAGTACAGTTCACAACATTCTGCGAATCATGGAATCAAAAAAAATAAAGGAATGCACCAATGCCTTCCTGATGAAGAGATTATGACCAAAACATCGACTCTCCTAAGCCTCGGATGCTGCCTGACCTGTTGTGTTTTTCCAGCACCACACTTTTTGACTGATCTCCATCAATTGCAGTCCTCACTTTCTCCATTACTGAGGGCTGTCTCCTCTGCACACTGAGGGGGGAGTTAACCAGCAGAAATACATCGTATATGGAACTGACTGCTCTGTTCTGGAAAATTGCACTTGATGAATACATTTTTTAAAAAAAAGAAATTACAATTCCACAGATATTCCTTCAGTGCCAGAGTTAGAGTTGTGGTTCATGGTTTGAGCAGCTTGATAAAAAACAGGAAATGACTGAAGAACTCCGAGGTACAAGGTATTCCAGGTATTATATTCCAGCTTACGTTAATGCTGGGAATATACTCAGACAAGCTGACAGATGCGCTAAGGGAATGAGTTGACATGTGGAGGTGTCACATTTTTTCCCATCACAGAGTCGCATTTGAGGGAGCTCAGGGCTAACAACTCAATACTCTGTTGTATTGGAACTACAGGCAGGACAGGGCAGGGTGTTAAAGAGCAAGTGGTGTTGCATTATTAATTAACAAGCAAGTTATTGCTGAAAGGATGGACAATACCTTGGAAGAGCCTTCAAATGAGGCTTTGTGGGTCAGGTTTCGAAGCAAAATGATGACAGACACAGAGCTTTTTGCTTACAGTGTGGAAACAGGCCCTTCGACCCAACCAGTCCACACAGACCCTCCGAAGAGCAATCCACACAGACACATTCCTCTACGTTTAACACTACGGGCAACTAAGCATGGCCAATTCACCTAACCTTTGTATTGTGGGTGGAAATCGGAGTACCCAGAGGAAACCCACACAGACATAGGAAAAATGTGCAAACGCCACACAGACAGTTGCTTGAGGCGGGAATTGAACCCGGGCCTCTGGCAGTATGAGGCAGCAGTGCTAACCACTGTGCAACCATGCTGCCCACAGAACGACAATAAAACAGGAGCAGATATATAACCAATTCACTGAGATGTGCAGGAAAGCAACGCTGGTGATTTTACAGAGATAGCTGGACATGATACAGAGACAGGAAAGCAAAGGCTGGAGATATTACAGAGAGAGAGGAAAGCAAGGCTTGAGATGTTACAGAGATAGAAAAGCAAGACTGGAGATGTTACAGAGATTGGAAAGCAAGGTTGGAAATGTTTCAGAGATAGGAAAGCAAGGCTGGAGATATGACAGGGATGGGGAAGCAATGCTGGAGATGTTACAGAGATAGGGAAGCAAGGCTGGTGATGTTGCAGAGATAGGAAGGCAAGGCTGGAGATGTTACAGATATGGGAAAGCAAGGCTGGAGGTAGTCAAGAGATAGCATGGCTTGTGCATGCTAGAAGATATTAGTGAGATATTTTTAAAATCATTCACAGGATATAGGGAGAGGTGTAGCCCCTGGCGATGTGAGACATAGGGAGGGGTGTAGGGGCTGGCGGAATTTACAGTGATGGATGAGGCTGGAGTATGAGATAAAGATTGTGGAGAAACGGAGGATTACTGAGATACAGATGGATGCAGCGGCTGGTGGAGATGACAGGGAAAGATCCAGAGATACACGTAGATTCTTTAAAAACAGTATTGTGCAATGACGTAACAGAGAAAATATTGCAGAAATCTGTGAAATAAACAAGGCACTGGGAGGAACTGAAGGAGTGAGACCTTGGAGTGTCCAATGACAAGAGTCATAGAGTGTCATACAGACAGAAGAGGCCCTTCAATTCACAGTGACAAAAACAAAAGTGCTGCAGACCCTGGAAACCCCTCCTTCCTAATATCTGGGGGCTAGGGCAAGATTTGGGAGGGGTGTCTTACAAATTGCTCAAGCAACAATGTGACACAACAAAACTAAACGGTGTCAGATCAAACACTGACACGGAAACCTCCTGCTGACTCCCCTCCCTCAGCCTCACGGTGTCAGATCAAACACTGACACGGAAACCTCCTGCTGACTCCCCTTCCTCAGCCTCACGGTGTCAGATCAAGCACTGACAGGGAAACCTCCTGCAGACACCCCTCCCTCAGTCTCACGGGGTCCGATCAAACACTGTCACGGAAACCTCCTGCTGACTCAC
This sequence comes from Hemiscyllium ocellatum, assembly GCF_020745735.1. Lineage (NCBI taxonomy): Eukaryota > Metazoa > Chordata > Chondrichthyes > Orectolobiformes > Hemiscylliidae > Hemiscyllium > Hemiscyllium ocellatum. Next base: position 48,637,922 of record NC_083433.1, on the reverse strand, counting down.
CTCCTTCAGCTGATGGATCAGTGTCGCTCCACATTAAACAACACTTGCAGGAAGCTCAGAGAGTGACAGAGCTGGAGAATGTATACTGGGTGGGCCATTTCATAACCACCACGAAGATGGGTTCAGCAGCAGCATTGCTGATAAAGATGGTCGGTTCAAAAAGTACATAGCTGCGAGACTGGGTCTGCACTTGGTCAGGGGCGGGGGGGAGCAACTGAGAGTGAGAAACCTACTGGCGGCATTGACATTGATCGATGACCATATTGGGGATGGTGAAACCACACACAGTATTTGTGGAGACAAAGTCCCACTTTTACATTTGTGTGTGCGTGTGCGCGTGTGTGTGCACGTGTGCGTGTAAATGAGTGCCCATGTGAGAGATACTATCACCATGTTAAACGGGACAGATTTTGAAGAGATCGTGTACTCAGCACTGGCCTGTGAGAGGTGGTTTGGGTCATTCCCAATAGCAGCAGAATAGTACTCCAGCACAATTTTCACTGTCATTGCCGGGCATCTGCTCCACTTTACCCTGACCATCAGACCAGGAGATAAGCCCTTGTTCAATGGAGAATACAGGAGACCCTGCCAAGGGCAGCACCAGGTACACCTCTCAATGAGGTGACCTTACCAAACAGGACCACTTACTCACCAAATAGCCTAACCAGCTCGTGACAGACAGATCTAGCCAACAAATCAGACCTAATCTCTGCAATCCTGTCATATGCTGTCAGCATGAATTGTGTGATCAATCAAACAACTCTCTGGAGGAGGGGGATCCACAAATACTACATTCTTGAATGATGGATGGGCTCAGCACAATTGAAAAGCTAAGGCTGAAACATTCACACAATGTTCAGGCAGATGTATCAATGGCATGATCTATTTTAGTCTCCTCCTGATAGCAGTCTTCAGCTAATTCAGTTCATTTTGTGTGGTATCTCCAAGTGGCTGGACGGATGGGATAATGCAAAGGCTGTGGGGCCTGAGAACATTCCATTCAAGCTGTTCCTGCTGGGATACAGCACTGGCATATACCTGACAATCTGGGGAACTCTCCAGATGTGTCCTGTATACACACAGACCAAACATCAGGCAATCAATGACTGGCCTATTGCTCTAATCCCTATCACTAAAAAAAATTGGAATGTTATTGGAATCTGCAGTGGGATCAAGTAGCATTTCCTCAGCACCAACTTGTTCACTAAAGCTCAGTTTGGCCTCTATCCCTTGGGCTCATTGAAGCCTTGGTTTAACAATGTACAACAAGAAAATAGACAGCTGAATTCTAGAGTTAAGGCGGCAGTGACTGCATTTTTAAGATCGTCACAACTGCACTTGACCAAGTGCCGTATCCAGGATTAACGCCAAAACTGGAGCAAATAGGAATCGTCTGCACTGGCTGAAGTTTTGCCTGATACAAAGGAAGGTGGCTGGGATTGGTGGAGACCAGCCATCTCCGCAGCAGTTCCCCTGTGTTGGTGTTTGAGTAAGTCTGTACATCAAAAATAGAAAGGTAGAACACTCCTACAGAATGACAGGGCTGCTCTCTTGTTAGACAGAGACAACTGGTGGTAGTTTAACAGGACAGTCATCATGCCTCAAGTAAGGGAGAGGATGAGCAGTACAGTCATTTAGTCACACCAGTCAGTGAAGGAAATGAACCCACACTGTAGTATTAATAACTAGCTGTCCAACCGATTGAGCGAACCGAGTCCTCACTCAGCTCCTTGGGGAAGATCCTGTAACATTATTCTGCTCAAATATGTTGTTAGACACCTCTGGAGCAGGTGAAAGTAGAAGCCAGCTGCCTAACCCAGAGAGTGGGACAGTATCAGTGAGCTCTCTGCCCTACGCCCAATCATCAATGCGCATCCCTATACATTAAAGGCACAAGTTGGATACTTGCCAATGATTGGACAATGTTCAACACCATTCGTAATTTACTCAGATACTGAAGCAATCCTTATCCAAATGCAACAAGGACCTGGAACTATGCAGGTATGTGCTTAACAGTGACAAGGACCACTTCCATTACACACGTGCCAGACAATAATTACCTCTAAAAATACAGAACTGAACCATATCCTCTAACGGTCAATGCCACCACTATCACCGAATATCCACCTAGCAATATCCCAGGGATTACTGTAAACCAGAGCTGGACTGATCATATAATTTCATTACCCATTCCTGTGAAGGGCGTATGCTAAAACATCGATTCTCCTGTACCTCAGATGCTGCCTGACCTCTTGTGCTTTTCCAGCGGCACACATTTCGACATATGCAAGTTAATTGGCTACAAGAATGTGTCAGGAGCTAGGAATCCTGCATAAATACGATGGCACAGTGGTAAGCACTGCTGCATCACAGCGACAGAGACCCGGCTTCAATTCCTGTCTCGGGCAAATGTCCGAGTGGAGTTTGCACATTCCCTCCGTGTCTGCGTGGGTTTGCTCCGGTTTCCTCCCACAGTCCAAAGATGTGCAGGTTAGGTGAATTGGCCATGCGTATTTGCCCATATTGTTAGGTGAAGGGGTAAATGTAGAGGAGCATGTCTGGATAGGTTTCCCTTCGGAGGGTCAGTGTGGACTTATTGGGCCAAAGGGCCTGTTTCCATACTGTAAGTAATCTAATCTAATAATTTACCTCATGATTTCTGAAAGCATGTCCCCTCTCTCTAAGACACATGTTGAATGTGTATGTGATGAAATACCCGCCCCTCCCCATTTGCCTGTGTGAGTGCAGCTTCATGCCTCATCCACTGACACTCAGTAGGAGCAATTCCTGCCATCTACACGGTGCCCTGCAGAAATTTACCAAGACTCCTTATAACGTACCTCCGAAACCACAACCATCAAGAAGTGTAAGGGAAGCAGATATATGGGGGCCCGACGATGTTCACATTCTGATCCAAGCCACCCACCACCCTGATTGGGAAATATATTGCTGTTCCTTCAGTGTCACTGTTTCACTGTCCTCCAGAATGGTATTGCAAGTCTAACGACAGCACATCGACTGCAGTGGTTTAGTGCAGCAGCTCACCACCACCTTCTCAAGGGCAACAAGGGGCTGACAATAAATACTGGCCCAATCATATTATGTGAATAAATTAAAATGAAAAATACTGTCAAGACCTGCCCAATGCTAGACACTATGCTTTGGGTTTTGTGAGCTCAGGCTAGTTGGGTTCAGTCCGTAACTTGCTTGTTGTGAACAGCTGAAGGGATAATCTGACATTCCCTTAGAGGCTTGGCCTAAATACCGAGCATCACATAGACATTGACATTCACACCCAACATTACTGAGCTCTGAGATAGACGTAAGCAATTCAAAATGTACTCATATCTGACTAACATGTTTAAACACACAGTGAAATTTTTACCACAAGAATGATTATGAGTGAGTATTAGCACGGAGAAAGTGAGGACTGCAGATGCTGAAGATCAGAGTCAAAAAGTGTGGTTCTGAAAAAGCACAGCCGTTCAGGCAGCATCTGAGGAGCAGGAAAGTCGACTATTAGTTCACAACATTAATACAAGGAAAAATAATTACATATTTTCAAAGTCATTGCAATTAATAATAATTGGTCTTGGGTGTGGAAATGAGACTCATCATTTCAATGCTCCTTACTGACAATTCTGCACTGTTTTCATCATATTGTTACAAAAATGAACTGAATAAAGGGGGGAATTTTGTGTTTATTGGACATTCTAAAAGTTGGTATTACGAAAGGATGTTAGACCTTCAGTAAAGAGACTTTGCTGTTAGTGGTTAGAACAGTGCTGCAAACATTTACGCAGAGATTTCCAGTTCAAGTCACACACAAGGACATTGGGCTGGGATCATACTGACCATCAATGGAGCTGCACAATTCTGTTTGGATACTGACATTGGGGGGCTAACATACACTGGATATGGTTTATTAGGGATTCAATGTAAGATGCCATGTGCTGCCGGAGTCCATCACCTTTATAACACCTTCATTCAGGATCCAAGGCTCAGAATTACAGAGTTTAGGTGGCACACAAGAAGAGATATACTTGTAAGACATGGCTGTTTATAGGTCATTGTTACAAATGTTGAACTGCGTCTGGATCAATGCCATGTGCTAGTCCATTGACCAGTCTGCCCCACACACTTCTCCCCATTGTTCAGATATGTCTCTAACCAGTCTATTGTGAGGGATTGTATCAGTAACTGCCCAGCTCCAGTTTGGAAGCTCTCTGGACAGATTGTGGAGATGGCCAGTGTTTTGGAGGTCATGATGAGGGCCAGTAAAACCGTGTCTGAATGTAGGTTTTTTTCTCAATGTCATTCCGAACAGCTTTGCTGCCTGCAAGATGGTGTGTTCACTGAACTGAACATGAATCAGCTGTTTACTACAGTCACTGAACTGTAATAGTTAGGTGTGCATTCTGCTAAATCAATTATTGTTCACTTCAATTGCTTTCAACTTAAAAACAATGATGTTTGATTTATTTTAAATATGTCAGAAATAAAGTGATATTAACTCTTCATAGTACAGAATATAAAGGTGACCTGTTGTATATTTCCCACAGACTAATCAAGCAACAATCACATATTATCTGGAAAGCAAGATTCTGTGAACAGGACTATATCCCAGGCAACATCACCATCCTTTCTGGTAGTTTCTGTCCCACTGACAGGGCACAGCCAGACAGAGGGGGACAGCTCCTTGACATATAGTCAATATAGGGCAGCATGGTGGCTCAGTGGTTAGCACTGCTGTCTCACAGCACCAGGGACCCAGGTTTGATTCCAGCCTTGGGCAACTGCCTGTGTGGAGTTTGCACATTCTCTCCGTGTCTGCAGGGGTTTCCTCCCACAGTCTAAAGAAATGCAGCTCAGGTGAATTGGCCATGGTAGTCGGTTGCTCTTTGGAGGGTTGGTGTGAACTGGTTGGGCAGAAGGGTCTGTTCCCACACTGTAGGGAATCTAATATAATCATAGTGCTCAGCATTGATGCTGGATCCAGTGGCGGCTAGACTGCTATGTTGCAGGTTATGGGGAACCAATAAAAGGGAAACCTATAATTGACCACATCATCACCGATCTGCCCGCTGCAGATACACCTCTCCATTTCTTATATTGGTAACAATGTTCACTGCGCAGTCCTTATGGGGAACAAGGGCTGACTTCACCTTTCACAGACCCTCCTCACCATGACATGTACTGAATGGTACAGACTTTACAATGGTACCAATGACGATGCATCCATGAGGTACAATGGCCCATCGGAAGCAGCAGAATCATGTTCTGTACAACTCATACTGTCTGCAACTTTCTGGATCAACATACCTCCCTCTGTACAGTAACCATCACGGACCGACATACCTCCCACTGTACAGTAACCATTACGGCCCAACATATCTCCCACTGTACAGTATCCATCAAAGCCCGACATACCTCCCACTGTACATTAACCATCACAGCCCGACATACCTCCCACTGCACAGTAACCATCACGGTCCGACATACCTCCCACTGCACAGTAACCATCACGTTCCGACATACCTCCCACTGTACAGTAACCATCACGGCCCGACATACCTCCCACTGTACAGTCACCATCTCGGTCCAATATATCTCCCACTCTATAGTAACTGGGTCAGTGATGAGTACAGAAGAACATGCTGGGAGCAGCACCAGCCAGGCCTGGAGATGAGGGACTACCTGGAGAAACTCTTACTGCCTTCAGCTGCATAACGGGACGAATTGTATTCCGACAGCACAAGCAGCAGGTGATGGACAGAACTCAGTGATCACACTATCAGTGGTTCAGATCTATACCTGCAGTCCTGGCACATGTAGTTATAAAATATAGTGGACAATGAAAGAGACCACTGGTAGAGGAGGCTGCTGCTCTCCAACAAAGAAATCCCCAATCATTGGTGAGCCCAGCACATCAGGAATAAAATAAAGCTGCTGCATTTGGAACAATCTTCACCCAGGCGGGCTGAGCAGATGATCCATTTCAGACCCCTTCAGTCGGCCCCAGCATCACTGACCCCAATCTTTAAACAATTTGATTCACTCCACACAATGTCAAGAAATGGCTGGAGAGTCTGGAAACTGTGGTTTAACTCCAGAGATTGGCACATCTCTAGCCAAGCTGTTCCATTCCAGCAAGAACACTGACACTTACCAACAATGTGATAAACTGCCCCAGTGTGTCCTGTGAACAAAAAGCAAAGCCCTTGCATTGCAGCTGTCACTGACCCATCGGTGTACGGTCCACCGTGGAAATGTGATGGAAAGTGTCAGCAATAATGGGATCAACCAGCAATAATCTGCTCAGTGTCATTCAGTTCGTGACCCATCAGGCTTACTCAGATGCTGAACCCACTGCAATCTCAGTTTAAAAGAGTGGAACTCCAAATGGTCAGTGAGAGTAATTACTCTTCACATCGAGTCACAATTTAACAGGGTGTGACAATAGGAGCTCGAGTAAAACTGTAGTTAATTAGAATCTGGGGCAAGGACTCTCCTGTTGCGAATTATCCCCAGCAACAATAATGCCTGTTGTCAGTGTGAGTAATTATCCCCAGCAACAATAATGCCTGCTGTCAGAGTGAGAAATTATCCCCAGCAAAAATAAAGCTTGTTATCTGTGTGAGTAATTATCTCCAGCAACAATAATGCCAGTTATCGGTGTGAGTAATTATCCCCAGCGATGATAATGCCTGTTATCTGTGTAATTACCCCCAGCAACAATAATGCCTGTTCGCAGTGTGAGTAATTATCCCCAGCAACGATAATACCTGTTGTCAGTGTGAGTAACTGGAACTCCAGGAAAGCACTGCAGCCATTCCTCAGGAAACAGAGTGTCTGAGGCTCAACCATTTCCAGCTGCTCCAATGACCCTCTCTCCATCATAAGGTCAGACAAGTGAATGGTCATGGATGATACCATTCCTGACAAAGGCCATGCTGAAATGCAACAAGTAATGTTTACGACACTCAAACATTAGACAAATATATCAATAAAGAATCAAGCCATCATTCTTTGATTTTCAATAGCATTCCCATCACTGAGTTCCTAACACAGTGTCTATCAGCATCCTGGGTGCCATCATAGACGAGGAATTGCCCTGGACTAGCCATATTAATAACACTGCCTTTAAGAGTCAGAGGTTAGGAATTCACCTACTAACTCCCCAAAACCTGTGATGGTTATTCTTGCAATGTAATATAAGGTGAAATTCCAGCCAATTTAATAATTATCACTTCCAAGACCATTCATCCATATTCCACTGATGTGCAGCAATAGCAGTGTATACCATCTACAAGACTCACTGCTCCAAGGCTTATTGGACAGTACATTCTAGATTCACGGCCATCTAGAAGAACCAAGGCAGCAGGGACTTTGAAAAAACCAGCTATCTGCAAGCTCACTCCTTCTTAAGATCATATGTGATGAGGTTAGCTCATGAGATTATAAGTCCCAACTCCTCAGATCACAAAAATCAGTCCAAATGCAGCTAGACGTGGACAGCAGCCAGGCTTCTGGGCTGACAAGTGACAAGTAACATTTGTGCCACACAAATGTCAGACAATGACCATCATAAACCATCTCATCATCGGAATTCAACATTCAAGGCAGTTCCATTGCTGAATCCATTGGCATTAACATTCTCAGGCTCATCCAAGACCATTTCACTGCTACGGTGAGAACATCAGATCAGAAGTTTGGAATCCTGCAGCAAGTAACTTTTCTTCTGCCGTGCCAAAGTCTGGCCAAATTCTCCAAGGTTCAAGTCAGGAATATGATGAAATAATCTCCACTTGTTTGATGAGTGCAACTCCAGAAATACTCAGACAGTTTGACATGATTAAAGACTGAGCAGCCGAAATAAATGGTTCCCATCCACAACGAATCCCTTCCTCCACCACCGACATTCAGCAGCAGGTATGAGTACATTGACATTTCCTCAGTTGGCACCATCCGCAGTCATTACCACTGCCATCTGGAAAGAAAACAACAATATTTAGGGAATAGTAACCATAATTCATTTGAATTTCACATAAGTATTGTAAAGGTCAAAGCTAGATGAAGAAGGCACTGTCTAACTTAATTTCTTCAAGTAAACAGAAACAAGTAACTAGAACATAAATCAGAATCAGAGCAGTGGCCGTAGTCTGAGAGGAGATTAAAGTGGTTCAAAAAAAAATGTGTTCTCAAAAAGTGAAAAGGGTCAGGCAGCTAAATCCAGAGCCCCCTTGAAATGTAGGAAAATAAAGACAGAACAGGAAACCTTACATCACACAATGGGAACGTAATACTACAGATTGCCGAGAGGAGTGCGGAATATGGAGGGGTGAAATCTAAAACGAAATTAGAAAGCAAACAGTGTTTGTGAAATGACGCTGTCAAGAAATATCGAATCATCTTTAGCAGATTTCTTTTCAGATAAGAGAAGGAAAAGTAAAATAAGGAATATAAAAGTCAAACAATAGAAACAGTCGAAGGTTTGTATATGGTTCTGAGTTTCAATTAAAGCTTAAACGACCTCAACAATGGGGGCTATTGTGATGAATCTGGGAGAATTGTCTGAGAAGCCCAGCAGACCCTTCTCGATGTTATTCTATTCAGGGTTGTGAGATCTGGTCATGGAATCAGGGTGGTAAGGATGGCAAGGTTTGAGAAAGTTTACTGACAAGAGAAATTGTCAGTTCAGTCAAATAGAAAAAGGAAGCACATCCAAGAGTTTGGGAAGTGAAGTCACTCAGAAGCCTCGAAAAACATTGTAAATGACTGGAAAAACGTAAAGAAAAAGAGTTGCGAGGATGAAAAAGCACGATGAAATGTCTTTATAAACAAGATTAAGGAAAACCAAAGCGGGTTATCAGAAGGAACAGAGTAGCCATGGAAAGAGTAGGCCTGATCAAGGACAAAGGAGGGGATTAATGTGTTGAGCTGGAGAAAGGGGGTGAAGTCCTTAATAAATACTTTGAATTGGTATTCACAAAGGACGAGGACATGGATGGTGGTGAGTCAAGAGACGGATATGCTGATATCCGGCGTCATTTTGATATTTAATATGGAGGCTGTGTTGGGTGTTTAGAAACATACTAAGATCGACAAGTCTCCAGGATATGATGGGATTAATCCCGGAATGCTGAGGGGATCGAGGTAGTAAATGGCTGGGACTTTCTGCACACACTTTGTTTGTGCTTCAGTAACAGCAGAGGTTCTAGAGAACTGGAAAAAAAGCCAATGTTGCTCCTAGGTTGAAGAAGGGAACACGGATAATTCCAGAAATGTCAGCTCGGTGAGCCTTACATCAGTGGTACGGAAAATATTGGAGATTCTTAGTGATAGGACTGACCCACATTTGGAAAAAAATATTGACTTATTCACGATGGGCAACATGACTTCGTGTGGGGAAAATTGTGTCTCACAAACGTGATTGAATATTTTCAGAAAGTGGTAAAAGTGATTGACGAGGACATGGAGTTGGATGTTGGCCGTCTGGACCACTGCAAGGCCTTTCAGTTGGTTCCTCACAGCAGGCTCATACAGAAGGTGGTGTGAAATAGGATCAGCAGTCAGTCAGTAACATCGACAGAGAACTGCTTGGTCATAGCAGTCAGTAGTGGTGGAAGGGTGTTTTTTTCTGTCTGGATATGCGTGAATAGATTGAGGGAGTTGCGGACTGTCAGGATGATTGGCACATGATGCAGCAGGATATACGTGGGCTGGAGACTTGGATGTAGAAAAAGCAGATGTAATTTAAAATGGGAAATTGCGAGTTGATACGTTTGAGAAAGTCTGGTGCAGGAGAGAAATATACAATAAATGAAAGACCTCTAAGTAGCTTCAACATTGAAGGTATCTTGGCATATCGACCCATAGTTCCCTGAAAGTAGCAACACAGGGAAACATTGTTAAATGTTGCGGTTGGATAGAACTATATTTCGGCATCGTTTATAATATTGTGTGCAGGACTGATTACCAGATCAGCAAAAAGATGTCGAGGTATTGGAGAGGGTTTGAAAAACATTGACTAGGATGTTGTCTGGTTTGGAGGATATGAGACATAAGTGGAAACTGTTACACGTTTATAAAATTATGAGAAGTATGGATAGAATAGACTCTAACTGTCTTTTTTTCCCCCAGAGCAGAAATATTAATTGCTAGGGGGGATAAGTTTTTGGTAAATTGGGGAAATTTTAAAGGATATGAGAAGCAAGTTTTTATTTGCTCTATTCCAGACAGAATGCGAAAATGCCCGGAATGCACTGATGTAGGAGGCTGTAAAAGATGATACAACAGCAATGATGGTATCTTGACATGTACATGAGTTAGCAGGGAATAAAATGATATACAACATTTTATAACTTCTAAAGGCATCAAGTATCAGTGCAACTTAGTGGGCTGACAGGCCTGTTCCTGTGCTGGACAGTTCAAGACAAGATTTCAGCAAGATAGTGGCCAATTGATGATTGAATAACTCCTGATGATCAGCAGCAACATTCATGTAAGTCTCTCCTCATTAATTTTCAGGTTCATGTCCTTCCTCCCACTGTGGGGGAACTCAATATGGACAATTCGACATGAATGTTAGAGCTGGTATCTGGTGACGCCATCATGACTCTTGCTCCTGTGGCCTTCTGTCTTGGACACCAGCATCTCGGGGGACACTGCACAGACTGAAGCTGCATGTACTACATATCCTCCAATGCTGGCATCTGACATATGTCAGCCTCACAATGCCATCTCAGCAGATCTCCGACCCACTGACAGTATGCTTCTGAACTTCAATGCCGCAGCTCAGGGTGCACTGACAGCTCTCATTGCAATGCTGCTGCAAGGACACTGTGCTCAGGGACACCCCAGGTCATGGACTGTCCCTCTTGGCTGCTCACTCCGTGTCTGTACAGATTCACTTTGAGCTGAATTGAATGCCCACATAATTATTGCGTTACCTCACCCTGCCTTTAGCAGTGTTACTCCTCAGCTAGAGCAACCAGGCTCACCTGCCTGGTGCATTGTCTTGGTGTTTAGTGCAAAGACAAACCCAGGAAGCTTGGTATCATTGTCCACAGTCAGTCACGGCGCCTAGCACAGTGAGTCAAGGGGAGTCTCAGATCCCAGTCCGGGAGCTTGGACATGGTCAGTCAGTCTCTCGTGGTTGTTAGGGTCAGGATCCTTCCCCTGTAATGGGGTGGTGGTGGTGAGGAGTTGAATGTGGTAGACTTGGAGGAAGGTATCGGTTCCTTAATTAGCAAGTTTGCAGATGACACTAAGATTGGTGGTGTAGCAGACAGTGAAGGGGAATGTCAGATAATACAACAGAATATAGATAGATTGGAGAGGCGGGCAGAGAAATGGCAGATGGAATTCAATCCGGGCAAATGCGAGGTGATGCATTTCGGAAGATCCAATTCAAAAGTGAATTATACAGTAAATGGGAAGGTCCTGGGGAAAATTAAAATCTGAGTGTTCAGGTCCGTTGTTCCTTGAATGTGGTCACGCAGGTCAGGAAAGTGGTCAAGGCAGTATATGGCATGCTTTCCTTCATTGGACGTGTTATTGAGTACAAGAGTTAGTAGGTCATGTTACAGTTGCATAGGACTTTGGTATAGAATATTACGTACGGTTCTGGTCTCCACATTACCGAAAGGATGTGCATGCTTTGGAGAGGGTGCAGAGGAGGTTCATCAGGATGTTGCCTGGTATACAGGGCGTTAGCAATAAGGAGAGATTGAATCGTTTTGGATTATTTTCATTAGAAAGATGAAGGTTGACTGGGGACCTGATTGAGGTCTGCAAAATCATGGGATGTGTAGACAAGGTGGACAGCAAGAAGCATTTTTTCACCCAGAGTGCGGAACTCAATTACATGGGGTCACGAGTTCACAGTGAGAGGGTAAAGGTTTAGGGCAGATACGCTGGAAAGATCTTTATGCAGAGGGTGATGGGGACCTGGAACACTTTGCCAGTGGAGGTGCTACAGGCGGGAATTATAACGTCAGTTAAGATGTATCCAGACAGATGCATGAATGGACAGGGAGCAAAGGGATACAGATCGTCAGCAAATAGTCTACGGGTTTAGACAGAGAATCTGTACCAGCGGAGACTTAGCGGGCTGAAGAGCCTGTTCCTGTTCTGTGATTTTCTTTGTTCTTTCAATAGTCTGATCTTATAGAAGGATAAAAGGTTGACACAACATTGAGGGCTGAAGGGCCTGTATTGTGTTGGACTGTTCTGTGTTCTAAATAGGGAGGGTTACAATGGCAGGAAGGGGTTTCAGGAGGCTGGAGAGGATGGGATCTGAATGAATAGATGCATTTGGGAGGTTTAATAGGATTGTTGGAGTTAACAGAGACAGCAATGATCTGACCTAGAGAAGACGACACACAGTGGGAGGGTTGTGGGGACTGGAGGTGGTTTCACAGGGAGCACATAGAACAACAGGGAGTTACAGAAGTGTGTTCATGAAGATGGAGAGGTTGGGAGGGATGGAGCAGTTTACAGGGAGAAGGGTGTTAGTAAGATGGAGCGGTTTACACAGACAGAGAGGATTTTCGGTGAATGGAGCAGATGACAGAGATAAAGTGGGTTGTATAGACTGGAGGACTAAACAGATATGGAGGGTAGTCGTGACTGAAGATGTTTATAGATATAGGACGTTTTACATCTGCAGATTATTTCGATATGAAGGATGTGGAGCTTGACAGATTTTCCAGAAGGGCAGTATTTTGGTTGGAGACAGTTTCACAGATAAGGGAGCATTGGTAACCTCCTCCAGTTTGGTCAAAGTGGAAAGGGTTTTAGCGGAGGGTGAGTTTACACAGGTAGGGGCGTAAGAGTTGGAGAAGCTTATGGAGATGCGCAAATGGATGGAGATACAGAAGGGGCTTGCATTGAAAGTGTGGGTGTTAGCGATGGGTTGATGTTACACAGAGAGTGAGTCTTGTCAGAAATGGATCAGGAGAATCACAGGCTTTCAGTAGGTTATACAGATCGGGAGTGCTGCAGGGACCTGAGAGGATTGTTGTGTCTCCACCGAGTGATAGTGTCTTTAGGACTGGAAGAGGTTACGTAGATATGGAAACATTGAAGACAATGTGTGGCGCCTTCTTTTTCTTGAATAGAGACTCGATATCCCCCATCAGCCAGGGATCCCTAAACCTGCCAACTTTTCCCTTCACTCAACAGGGACATATTGAATTCTTGAAATCACACTTTTAAAAGCCTCCCATTTGCCGGTCATTCCAATTCCTTCAAACAGACCACCCAGTGGATCGGTGAGTGATGTGGAGAAGCTGGTGTTGGACTGAGATGGACAACGTTAAAAATCACACAACACCAGCTTACAGTCCAGCGGGTTTATTTGGAGGCACTGGGTTTCAGTGCGCTGCTCCTTCATCAGGTGGTTGTGGAGCACAATAAACAGGCCCAGAATTTATAGCAACAGGATTTCAGTGTGATGAAATGAAATGCCAAACAAATTTAGTTTAAGTTTACCTCTTTCAGAATGATCACCTGGACTTCGAAAGCTGGTGTTTGAATTAAATCTGTTGGACTATAACCTGATGTTGTGTGATTTTTAATTAATCCAATCGACCTCTGCTCGATCCTGCCAAATAGCCCCAAAATTGGCCCTTCTCCAGATTAAGACCTTAATCTGTGGACCTGCCTGATCTTTTTCCATAACTGTGTTAAAAAGAGGACAGTTGTGGTCATTGGACACAGAGTGCTCACCGACTGACACTTCAGTCACTTGCCCGACCTCGTTTTCTAAGGGGAGGTCTTGTGTGCACAGTGGGACCCTCTCCATATTGATCTATGAAACTTTCTTGGACACATTTGACAAATTCACCCCTCACCCCCAATACAGGACTTTTACACTCTGAATGGTCCAGTCAATACAGGGGAAGTTAAAATCTCCAACCAATACTATTATATTATTTCTATAGGTACCTGCAATCTCTCTTCACATCTGCTCCTCTAGTTCGCACTGGCTATTTGGGGGTCTAGAACACCATCCCAGCAGACGGACCATCCCCTTTTTGTTTCTGACTTCTAGCCATATGACCTCATTTGATCACCCCAAAAGAGTATCGTCTCTAAGCACGGTTGCTATGTCCTCCCTTATCAATAAGGCAGCTGCCCCTCCTCACTTACTTGCCCTTCTGTCACGCCTGTACCTTGTGTGTCCTGGAACACTTTGCTGCCAGTCCTGCCCTTCTCTCTGCCATGTTACTCTTATGCCTATAATATCCCAGTCCCTTGAGCCAATCCGTGCTCTGAGCTCGTCTGCCTTACCAGTCAGGCCTCGTGTGTTGAAATAAATGTCCTTTAAACCAGAAGTCTTTTCCCTCCCTATACTGCGCGCCGGATATCCTGGATAGAAAACTTGCTCTCGATGGCTGATGTATTTTCCCCTGACTGGTTGATGGTAGCTGTCTTACTCAGAGTCCAAACCCCTGCCAAACTAGTTTAAACCCTCCAGGGTAAGACAAGCAAATCTCCACCCTGGGATACTGGTGTCCTTCTGGTTCAAGTAATCCTGTCCCCCATTGTTCAGGTTACCTCTACCCCAGAAGAGATCCCAATGATCCAAGAACTGAAAACTCTACCCCTCCACCAGCTCCTCAGCCACATCTCCATCTGGCCTATCTTTCCATTTCTATCCTCACTGGCACGTGGCACTGGGAGTATTCCGGTGATCACAAACCTTGAGTTCCTGCTGTTTAACTTCTTTCCTCACTCCCTGTACATATTTCACAGGATCCCATCCCCTTGACTAACTATGTGCACAATGATCTCTGGGTATTTACCCTGTCACTTCAGAATGATCAGTAACCGCTCAGAGACACCTTTGACCCTGGTACCCGGGAGGCAGAACACCATCCTGGGGTCTCTGGTCTGTCCCTCTCACAACTGAGTCTCCTATCAGTATCACTATCATGAGAGAGGATCTGGCAAACAGAGACTGGGAGGACAATCTGCAGTTGGTTCTATATTTGGAAAATGAGAGTATGTTAAAATGATACAGTGAGAATTCATGGCCAGTGTGGTCCTGACAAGGGAATAGTAAAGGCAGCAAGTCCAGCGAGTACTGGTTAAGTGATATCGTGAGTTTAATAAAGAAAATACAGTGCAATAAACTCAGGTGAAGCCATTCTAAAGTATAGAGTGTGCAAGGGGGCTCCTTAAAAATGAAGGACAAACAATGGCCTTTAAACATCTTTGGTAGATAGTGTTAAGGAAAATAAACAAGGTTTTATTAGCAGTATAGTTAGACTAAGAGAGTTACAGGGGAAAATGTGGAGCCTTTTAGAAACCAAAGGGACAATCAGTACATGGAGCCAGAGGAAGTAGGTGAGGTCATCAATGAATGCTTCCCATCTGTATTCACACAGGAGCAAAGCATCGTAGCCGGGGACTTCAGTTGGGATGGTGATTTTCTCAAACATATTCCGATCAATAAGGAAGAGGTATTTTATGTTTTCACAGGCTTAAAGGTGGAGAAATCCCCAGTGCCCAATGGAATGTATCCCACGCTTCTATGGGAGGTAAGGGAGGAGATTGCTCGGGCCGTGGTGGATATATTTAATACTTTGCTGGCCACTGATAAAGTGTGGAATGACTGGAGGATAGCTAATGTGGTTCCTTTGTTCAAGAAGGGCAGCAGGGATAGGCCAGGTAATTACAGAGCAGAGAGTCTGACAGCAGGGGGAGGGAAATTATTGGGAACAATTCTGAGGAACAGAATGAATCAAAATTTGGAAAGGCAGAGATTGATTTAGGATACTCAGCATACATTTGGTAGAGTAAGATCCTTTCCCAAATTCAGCTGAGATTTTTATTTGAAATTTCAATTGAGGATTTTGCTGAGGGCTGTGCAAATGGTATGGGTTACTTGGAGTTCATTACATCGTTTGACGAGGTCCCACATAGAAGGCTGGTCCAACAGACCAATGGGATCCAAAGCAATTTGGCAAACAGGATCCACAACTGGTGGAGGGCTGATTTTATGATTGAAATTTTTGCACCAATGAGTGTACCACCGGGATCTGTGCGGGAGCCATTGCTGTTTATTATATACATTAATAACTCTGATGTGAAAGCAGAAGGTATCATTCGTAGGTTTGCAAATGACATGAAAGCTGAGGGTGTTGTCCATAGTGAGGTAGATGGTGCCAGGCTGCAATCTGAAGGTAGAGGCTGGGCCAGAATTTCAAGACAGGAACTTAAGTAGAAACATCAGGAAAGAGCATAGCAGACATTGAGGGAAAACTGATTGATTAAAGTGCATTTATTTCAAAATAAAAGGCCTAACAATTGAAGCAAATGAAGTCGGCGCATGGATGAGAATATGGGACTGGAATGCCATAGATATGGCAGAAACACACCTGAGAGTGGGACAGGACTGAGACCTCAATGTTCCAGGGTACAGAGGGAGGATAGGATAGTAGGTGAGAGAGGAAGGGGTGGAGTTTTTGATCAGTGAAATATCGCTACAGCACTTAGAGAGGATATTCCTGGGGAACACCCGTTGAAGCTATAATGGTGCAATTGAGATACGGGAATGGGTGATCAGTTTGATATGACTGTACTACAGGTCAGCAACAGTCATCGAGAGTTTGAGCAGCAAATATATTGGGAGATCTCAGATATCTGTCAGAATGACAGGGTTGGAATGGTCAGGGATTTTAACTTTCCAAACCTAGTCTGGGACTGCCAGAGTGCTCAGAGCTTGAATGGGTGGAATTTGTTAGGCATGTACAAGAAAAACGTCTCAGTCAGAATGTAATTGGTTGGACTGCAGGAAGCTGTAAAACCTGCCCTCCCCTTGGGGAAGAAGGTAGGGAAAGGGACTGAGGCATTCGTGGGGAAACACTTTGGCAAAGTGAGCACAATTGTATTAGTTTGAATATAGCGATGGAAATGCACAAGCCTGGTCCACAAATTAAAGATCAAAATTTATCTTGCTGCAATCCAGAAGGTATTAGTGAAGAGCTTTTGGCAATTGATTGTGGAGGCTATTTTCAGGTAAAGGGAGATCAGGCAGGTGGGAAGCTTTGAAAAAGAGCGATAAAATGAGAGTTCAGGGATACCATATTTCTGTTAGTGTGAAGGACAATGCTGACACAAGTGGGATACACTGGATGACTTGGGGTACTGAGGCTCTGGTCAACAAAAAGGGGGCACGTGTCACATATAGGCAGCTGGATTCATGGAATCTATTGAAGAACATAGCGGGTGGAGTAATTCACTTAAGAGGGAAATCAGGAGGGCAAAAATGGGACCACAAAAAGCATTGGCAGATCAGGCTGAGGAAAATCCGAAGAGATCCTTCAAGTATATTCTTCAGCAGATTAACGAGTGGAAGAATATCGCTCCTTGACGACAAATGGGGCCATTCAAGTGTGGAAACACAGAAGATTGGTGAGATCTTGAACAAAAATTTCATGTTTGAACTTAGCTTGGAGAAATACTGGGCTATTCAGGGAATAAGGAACAGTAACGTCTTCAAAAGACTCCACTTAACAGAACAGGCGGTACTGAAGGTTCTCAAATGCGTATAAGATGGAGAAATCCTTGGGAAATAATCATGTATATCCCAGGATATTGCGGGAAGATCAGGAAGAAATTGTGGGGTCCCATAAAGAGATATTTCTATCATTCATAGCCATGGGAGAATGGAATAGGGAAGGTGAGATGGGCTTCAGATTGGCTCCACTGGTTAGCGCACATTGAGGGCCGGAGGGCCTGTACTGCACTGTCATGTTCTTATGTTCTGTGTTCTGGACGGCATAAGTAGGAGATGGGAGAGGAAAAAAAAACTTCAAAGAATTTGGAGTAGAAGATTTTCCACACAGAGTACAGTGCAGGTAGGAAATGGGTTTCGAAGGGAAGTGATAGAGAAAAGTACAACCACAACATGGAAAAGACATTTGTGCAGGTACATGGAGAGGAGAAGGTTTGACGGGATATGACTCAAGTGCAGGAAAACGCGACTCGTTCATAGATTCTGTTCAGCATGGACTAGTTCGATCGAAGGAACCTGTTCCGTGCTGCATTGGAGGAGGCTACTAAGATAAGGCACGTTATAGACACTGAAGCAAGTTACAGCGATAGGGCTGGTAGTCTGGAATGCAGTACAATCCAAATATGTGGATGGAGTATAGGGAACGGAGGATTCCAATATGTGGAGGGAGTATAGGGAAGGGAGGAGGTTACCGGGACAGGACCTGTTATAAGAGTTACAAATTATTGAAGACACTTAATCACCAAGACATTCCATAGACAGATTGTTGCAGAGTAATGAGACTTAGCACAACAGAACTTACTATAGGGGTGTTGATTGAGCCTGGGGTGTGTCTGTACTGTGCACCCCCTTCAGCACTCTATCTATGCCATGTTTTGTTATCTGATGTTGGGAGCTCTGTCTTTGCTTTCTGCTCTTTTCACTGTGAGTGGTCTTACCTCACTGCAGGAATTATTGAAGACTCCAAATCTCCCTTCCCTTTGTCTCCCTGGCTGATCAACCATCTTCAATGTGGCAATGGACGAGACATCCAGCAGCTGGGAAGTCTATTGAGTCAGGCCCTTCATAATACATTCAGGAGTCAGAGGAATCGACAGTTCGGGAAATTAGACTGATCCCGTGAGGGATACCAATGAAGAATGGCACTAAGTCCAACAGAGATCTGAGAAACCTTGTCTCCATCCCTGGCCTGTGCTGCTGCGTCTCTCTGGAGTGAAGACTTCAATTGGTTCAGGATCCGGAGTAGCTGCAAGAGTGAGAGACGCTGACAGAGGCAGCAATTAGACCCTCACAGTGAGGGATACCACATGAAGAGAGTCTGAGTGATATCACCAGAGGGCAGGAAAATTTCATAACGAAACAATCATGTAGGAAGACAGGTTTAGGTTCCTGATGCCCTGGTGTCAGTGCTCAGGAATGACCAACCTTTGAGCAGGTGAAGTGATGGTCTCGTGACATTACTGCAGGAGCATGTATCCAAAAGCTCACCCAATGTTCAGTGGAGTCAGGTTTAAATCTCACCATCAGAAATGGTGGAATTTGCAATCACCATTTTTTTTAAAATTGGCATTAACAATCCATGAATAAGTACGAAATCATTGCTGATGTCCAAAACAATGTTTGTTCATCAAAAATACACTTGGGGACATCTGCCCTCCTCACGTGGTCTGTAGGATATCCCCACAGCAAAGTGTTTGCCTCTGAAATGGCCGAGCAAGTTACTCAGCTCAACGGCAGCGAGGGCTGGGCATGAAAGGCTGGTCAGCCAGAAACACAACATCCCATACCTGAGTTTAAAAATAAACCATTCGGATGGTCCCACTGGAAGTGTGCTGGGACCTGTCTCCTGGCCAATCAGGTTTAGGGACAGGGCTTTAAACTGACAGAGAGGATGCAGGGACAGGGTTTAGGTGAAAGGAGCTTTCCAAATCCAAATGGAAAAGGTGAAGCATTGGAACAGCATGGGGATGTGGCTGAAGACAAGCAGAAAACAACAGGATGGGACTAAGTTTAACTAAAACTGTACGTCAGCGAATCAATTTGATGCAGGATATTTTAGGAAACAGTAATTTTTTTTGTGGAATGGACAGTCTCTGCCATAAGGTAGATGGATTTGTGACACAGAGATAAAAGAGAATTAGACACCAGGGTGACGTGGTTACGGAGTGAAAAAAGGTAGATATAAATATTCAATGGTTCACAAGCTTGTGCAAACTCAGGCAAAGTGGACAACGCTAACAATAATGGGTAACAAAGGCATTACAGAGAAAGCATTTGGCGTCAGATCATGAAGTAGAGTCAGTCTGAATGTAAATTCTGGCTACTACTTGCCAGGGATACAAGCAGCAGAATAGTTTTAGGCCACTGAACAGCATTTCATTGCTCATCACTGCATTACACAGGAATTCGCTGGAATTTTTAATAAAGGCATAATGACAATTCAGTGAAAATTTAAAATTCGTATACTCTTGACAATCACACTGACAGCAGTGATATTGGAAGGGAAGTACGGAGAACTTATTCAGTGTTCATTTAAATAACACATTGTGCAATTGGCTAGGGATGTAACTATGTCAGATCGACCATTGCGTGATGAAACTTATAGAATGAGTAATGTCATCTAGAGAGATCCTCTGGGAAATTGTGATGAAGTGCATTTTATAGAAATGTAAAATTTTAGTGTGAATCACAGAAAGAACAAGCTACAAGTAAAAACAAAAAATGCCAATTACCTGAGTTTGAGAGGAGAACTGACCAAGCTAAACAAGCTAAACAGACTAAACATGTGTGTGTGTAAATGAACAGTGGTAATCATTTGAAGGAGCAGTGTAAATCACTCAACAAAAGGATAGTCCATTGAAATAGACATAGCCTCATCAAGAAACTCGCACCTGTCCCTCACTCAGGACAAAATGCATCATATTAGATTATGACACTGAGAAGATCACCAAAAAGTACTTAAAATCATGAAGTGCAAGAGTGCTTTCAGAGTAAGCTTTAAAGGGGTTGCAGAGGGTCTGCTAGCAGGAGGAGGGCAGTTGGAAGAGGAATCCCTGTGAGGGTAGAATGTCACAGTAGGAACAGGGAGAGGTGAAGGTGCTGGAGGTGGTGAGAGTGTTACAGAGAGTGGTCAGGGCCTGAAGTGTATTTCAAACTAAGTACGGATTGTTGCAGCTGGAGAGGTTTGCAGAGGGACATATGTATTTTTATTTATTCATTTATGGGATGTGGGTGTCACTGCCTGGAATAGGATTCTTTTACCCCACTGCTAATTACCCAGAGGGCAGCTCAGAGTCAGACCTCGTGCTGTGGGTCTGGAGTCAAATGTTGGCCAGACCAGGTGAGAATATTTGTTGTCCTTGCCTAAAGCTGGGAAGTGAACCTGATGAGTTCTTCCTACTGATCAGCAATGCATTTATGGTGGCCTCGCCAATGTCTTGTACAGATACAACATGACATCCCAACGGCTACTCTCAATGCCCTACCCCATGAAAGTAACCATCCCAAACGCCTGCTTCCCCAGCCTGCCTGCTTGTGATGCAACTTTCAAAGAACTGTATACCTGTATCCCTGTGTCTATGACTGACAACACCACCCAGGGCCCAAACATTAGCTGTACAAGTCCCACCCTGGTTTGTTTCACCAAAATGGAACACTTCACGTTTATCTAATTTAACCCCATCTGCTATTCTTCAGCCCACTCTCCCAGCAGTACTGTTAATCTTGTTGTATCATACATAACCTTCTTCACTGTCCACTTTACCACCAATTCCAGTGTCAGCCAAAAACCTTACTTACCAGGAAACCAACATTCCCTTCCAAACCATTTACCCAAATTACAAACAACAGGAGACCCACGACACCGCTGGTCACATGCCTTCAGTCAGAAAAACAACATGTCTCCCATCACCCTCTGTCTCCAACCATCAAGCCAATTTTGTATCGAGTTGACTAGCTCCTCCTGAATGCCATATCCTTTTACACTGATTTGAGCTTATTACCCATTTACCATACGGAACGTAGAACGCAGAACAGCACAGAACAAGACACTTCGGCCATGATGTCAAGCCAACCTTTTATCCGACTCTAAGATCAAACTAACTTCCATACCCTTCATTTTACTGTCATTCATATGTCTATCCAAGAGTCTATTAACTGTCCAGAAAATATCGAATTTTACTACCTCCATTTTCAGTACATTCCAACCACTTACCATCCTCTATCCTTTTATCTATCCTCCATTCACCTTAAAATTATTCCGCCTTGTAATAGCCAGTTATGCCATAGGAGAAAATGTCTCTTACTATTCACTCTCTCTGTGCCTCTCATCATCTTGTTCACCTCTACCACGTTGTCCCAACCCTTTCTGCACTCCAATGATAAAACCCTTAGCCCCCTCAAACTTTCTTAATAAGAAATGCCCTCCATTCCAGGCAGCATCCTGGTAAATCTCCTGTGTACGCGCTCTAAAACTTGCACATCCTTCCTGTAAAGACGGGACCAAAAATGAACACATTATTCCAAGTGTGGTCTCACCACGATGCTATAAAGATGCAGTAAAACCTCACTGTTCTTAAAATCAATCCCCTTGCTAAGGAAAGACAACACAACATATGTCTTTTTAACAACCCTATCAACGTGCATGGAAACTTTGAGGGATCTATGGACATGGACATCTTAATCTCTCTGATCCTCCACACTGCCAAGCATTCTGCCTTTCACCCTGCATTATGTATTCAAATTCAACCTTCCAGAATGAATAATTTTACACTTTTCCAGCTTGAACTCCATTTGCCATTTCCAGCCCAGCTCTGCATCCTGGTCAATGGGCGGCACGGTGGCACAGTAGTTAACATTGCTGCCTCACAGCACCAGAGAACCGGGTTCTATTCCGACTCCGGCGACTGACTGTGTGGAGTTTGCACGTTCTCCCCGTGTCTGCGTAGGTTTCTTCCGTGTGCTCCGGTTTCCTCCCACAGTCCACATGTGCGGGTCAGGTGAATTGGCCATGCTAAATTGCCCATAGTGTTAAATAAGGGGAATGGGTGGGTTGCGCTTCGGCGGGTGGGTGTGGACTTGTTGGGCCGAAGGACCTGTTTTCACACTGTAAGTAATCTAATGTCCCATTGCAACTAACAACAGCCCACCACATTACCCACCACTCCACCAGATTGGCAAAATTACTAACATCCACATCCAAGTCATTTATCAAAGTCACAAAGAGCAGAGGCCCAGAGCCGATTGTTACAGAACATCACTGATCACTGAGCTCCAGGCTCAATACTGTTAATCTGCTGCCATACTCTGTGTTCTCTGGGCCATCCAATCATGTGTCCAGAGAGACGGATTTCCCTGTATCCCATGCCTCCTTATTTTCTGAATGAGCTTCAACATATTCTGCCAGATCTTCAAAGAATTCAATAAGGTTTGTGAGGCATGACATGCGCCTCACAAACCCATGCTGACTGTATAATATTTAACTATGATTTTCCAAGTAGTCATAAATTCTGCCCGTCAGAGTCCTCTCCAATAATCTGCACGCCACAGACATTAGACCAAAACTGTAATTCCCAGGATTCTACGTCCGTAACATGGCCCGGACTCTAAAAATCTTCCCTCCTCTGCCACTTTCCCCAAAAGGGCACTGGAGGGTGATGGGGGTTACAGAGATAGGGAGGGATATCAGGACAGGAGTGTTTTGCAGACATTCGGAGGATTGCAGTGCCAAAAGGCGGTTTCATTAATTGTGAAGTTTCATGGTAATGAACACATTTGAAGAGGGAGGAAGAGAGGATTGTAGTGAAATGAAAGGTTTCACAGTTTAGGAGTTTTGTTAGGACTGCAAGAGATTACTGAGTTGGGGAGGGTTTAAGCACTGCACTGGTGGATATTACATAAACATGACATTGATTGCAATGGCAGTAAGAGGATTAAGGAAGCTGGAGAGTATGGGGTCGGAAAGAGGTTACACAAATGGGAAGAGTTGTCAGAGGTGGAGGTGTTTACAGAGACAGCAATGGTCTGATCTGGAGCAAAGGACCCAGATTGGGCAGGTTGTTGGGACTGGAGGTGCTTTCACAGGGAGAATGGACCAAAGAGCTTCAAAAGGTTACTGAAATATGGAGAGTTGTAGGCCCTGCAGGAGTTCTTGGAGATGGGGAGGTTGGGAGGGGTGGAGCAGTTTACAGGGATAAGGATAGTGGTAGGACCGTGCTGGTTTATACTGACAGGGACTATTTAGGGCATGTAGCAGATTACAGAGATGATGTAGGTTGTATAGACTGGAAGAGAAAACATACATATGGAGGGTAATCGTGACTGAACACCTTTAGAGATATCGAAATTCTTAGGTTATGGTGTTATTTAGACATGGAGGGTATGGAATCGGACAGATTTTCCTGGAGATGAGTGCAGCAGTTTTGATTGGAGACAGTTACACAGCTAAAGGAGCATTAGTAATCTCCTCCAGTTTGGCCTAAGTGGGCAAGTGTTGTAGGGGAGGTTGTCGTTAACACAGATAGGGGTGTAAGAGCTGGAGAGGTTTATGCAGATGAGTAGATGGGTGGAAATACTGGAAGAGATTACCTGGACAGGGTGGGTGATAGTGATCATAGCATGTTACACAGATTGCAGGTCACTTAGGAACTGGATTGGAACAGTCACAGGGACTGGAGTTGGTTCGACAGATCGGAGTGTGGCAGAGACCTGAGAAGATTATAGGGTCTCTACAGATTGATTGTGTCTTTAGGGCTGGAAGAGGTTCGGTAGATACGGAAACCTTAAACCCAATGTATACCATCTTCATTTGCCAGCCCAGAGCCTCAATATCCCTTATCAGCCAGGGGTCCCTAAACCTGCCATTTTCCCTTCACCCTAACAGGTACATCCTGCCCCTGGATTTTCAGTATCACTCTTAAAAGCCTCCCATTTTCCAGTCGTTTCTTTTCCTTCAAACACATTCACCCACTCAACCTCTGCTAGGTCCTGCTTCATGACCCCAAAACTGGCTGTGTTCCAGCATAGCTCCGTAACCTGTGGACCTCGCCTATCATTTTCTTTAGTTATGTCAAAACTAAGACAGCTGCGGACGCTGGACTCGAAGTGTCTCCGACTGACACTTCAGCCACTTTCTGATCTCATTTCATCAGGGGAGATTCAATGTTGCGCCCACCTGAGTAGAGTAGGACTATCTACGTATTGGTCAAGGAAACTTTCTTGGACCCATTTGACAAATTGTTACCCATATGGGCCTTTTATTCGCTGAATGCATAAGTCAATACAGGCGAAATTAAAACCTTCAATCAATACTACTCTCTTATTCCTACAGTTATACAATCTCTCCACATCTGCTCTTCTCATACCCGCTGGCTATTTAAGAATCTGTAATACAGTCCCAACAAAGTGATCGCCCCCTTCTTCTTTCTATCTTCTAACCATATCGCCTCATTTGATAACTCTTTAGGAATATCCTCTCTGACCACTGTTGTTATGTTCTCCCTTATCAAAAGCTCAACTCACCCTCCTCACTTACTTGTACTTCTGTCACACTTGTACCTTCTGTATCCTGGAACATGGAGCTGCCAGTCCTGCCCTTCTCTCAGTCATGTTTCTGTTATGGCTATAACATCCCAGTCCCCAGAGCAAATCCATGCTCTGAGCTCACCTGCCTTACCAGTCAGGCCTCATGAAATAAATGCTCTTTAAACCAGAAGTCGTTTCCCTCCCTTGACTGTGCCCCTGGATATCCTGAATAGGAAATTTGCTCTCGGTGGCTGGTGTAATTTCCTCTGACTGGTCGATGGTCTCCCTCATTTTAAGAATCCCAAACCACTGGCAAACCAGATTAAAACCTCCCAGGTAACACTAGCAAATCGCCCTCCAGGTTGCTAGTACCCCTTTGGTTCAAGTCTAAACCGCCCCCCCCCCTTGACCAGGTTACCTCTACTGCAGAAAAGATTCCAATGATCCAAGATGTAAAACCCTTCCCCCTCCACCAGCTCCTAAGGCACTCATTCATCGGCTTATCTTTCTATTTCCGAACTCGGAGGCGAATGGCACTGGGAGTGATCTGGGACTCACTACCCTTGTAGTCCTGCTTTTTAACTTCTTACCTAACTCCCAATACTCACTTGACCAGAACCCAACTAATGTCATGTGTACCGATGTGGACAATTACCACTGGTTGTTTGCCCTCCCCCTGGAGAAATGGGCAAAACCTGACCTCCCCTTGGGAAAAAAGGTAGGGCAAGGGACTGAGGTGTTAGTTGGGGAGCACTTTGACAAAGTGACCACAACTATATTAGTTTGAAAACAGTTATGGAAAAGGACAGGCCTGGTCCGTAAGTGAAACCTCAACATTGGTCTGCCCCAATCCAGAAGGTATTGGTCAAGAGCTTTTAACAGTTGATTGTGGAAACTATTTGCAGGTAAATACACCTCAGGCAGGTGGGAAGCTTTCAAAAGAAAGATAAAATGAGAGCTCAGGGTGAGGATATTTCGGTTAGTGCGAAGGACAATGCTGATGACAAGTAGAAAATTCTTGATGACTGGGGTTATTGAGGTTCTGGTCAAGAAAAAGGCGGTCCATGTCATATATGGCCAGCTGGATTCATCAAAGAACGTTGTGGGTACAGTAATACATTGAAGAGGGAGAGCAGGAGGGCAACCAGGAGACCTGAGAAAACATTGGCTGGTAATGCTGAGGAAAATCCAAAGGGATTCTTCATGAATACTAATGACAGAAGATTAACTAGAGACAGAATGTGTCCCCTTGAAGATCAATGGGATAATCCATGTATGGAACAACAAGAAATGGGTGAGATCCTTAACGAAAATTTCACATCAGAACTTAAATACTGGGGAAGTCAGGGAAATAATGTCTTCAAAAGACTCTGCATATCAGAACAAGAGTTGCTGGAGATTTTAAAATGCATAAAAAATAGACAAATCCCTGGAGCTGATCATGTATATCTGAGGACACTGGGGGGTAACTCAGGAGGAAGTGCCCCTTAAAGAGGTGTTCATATCAGTGACAGCTACGGGGGATGAGCTGGAAGCCTGCACAAGTAGTGTCTCACAACCTTGACTGAGTTTGTTGTAGAGCTGAAAATGTGTTGCTGGAAAAGCGCAGCACGTCAGGCAGCATCCAAGGAACAGGAGATTCGAGCTTATGCCCGAAACGTCGAATCTCCTGTTCCTTGGATGCTGCCTGACCTACTGCGCTTTTCCAGCAACACATTATCAGCTCTGATCTCCAGCATCTGCAGACCTCACTTTCTCCTCGATGAGTTTGTTGAAGAGGTGAGGAAGAAGATACATGATGACAGAACAGGACTCTTTGTCTGTACTGACCACAGCAAGGCCTTGGACAGGGTTGAGCGTGGAACACTGGTTAGTAAGGTTAGATCACATGGGAGCAGGGAGAGCTATCCAATTGGATACAAAATTGGCTTGACAGTAGGAGACAGAGGGTGCTGGGAGAGGCTAGTTGTGCAGTCAACGGGCCGATCGCTAGCGGTGTGCAATAAGGAACATTACTAGATCCACTGTTATGCATCATTTACAGAAATTATTTCGGTAAGAGCATGGGAGTCATTCTGAGTAAATTTGTTGATGAAAGTCCGGATGGAACACGGGTTATAGTGCGCAGGGAATCCAGTTATAGAGGGGGATCTCGAACAACAGCCAGTGGGCCAAGAAATGAAAGATGGAGTTGAATTCAGGTGCTGGATTTTGTTAAAACAAACTAAGGAGGACTAACACATTTAATGGTCGGACCCTGGGCAGTTTTGGCGAACAGAGAGAGAGACCAAGGAGTACAGTTACATTGTTCCTTGCATGTGGCATCACACGTGGACAAGATCAGGAAAGGGCATTTAGCAGACTTACTCTCATAGGTCACAGCAAAGACTACATGAGTTGGTACATCATTATATGTCTGTCTAAGACATTGCTGGGTGCCCAGTTGGAGTATTGCATAGAACTGATCCTCCTGCTTTAGGAAGCATTTCCTGAAACTGTAAATGGAGCAAAGATTGACAAAGATGTTACTGATACTGGAGGGTTTGACAGAAACTGAGAGGCTGGATAAGTTGGAAAGCAACATCGGGGGATGAGATAGAATTGACATTTTAGGTTAAGGAGAATGCAATGACATTCTACAGAAATACACAAGTACAAAAAAACAACTAGACAGACACTAGGTCCACGCAAATATCAATAAGGCCATCCATGAGTGGAATCACAGAAGATGGGCGAGACCCTAAATGAACATTTTATGTCAGAAATTACTGCGGCCAAGTCAGTTAGAGACACAGTGATGACTTGAACAGAGTTCCCTTTACAGAAGAGGTGGTGCTGGAGGTCTTAGGACACAAAGGTAGAGAAAGCACTAGGTCCTGAAATGTGTATCCCATTGTGGCAAAGTAGTGGCAGGGACCCGAGCAGAAATATTTGTATCATTGTCCACGAGGAATACAGGTAAGGTGATGAGCCAACGTATTTACCCCAGGATAGTGGAGTCCATAACTAGATTGGATCGAAATGCTGAAGTAGGAGGAGTTAGCAATTCCGCAAAATCTAAAAATAGATAAGGCCCCAGGGCTGGATGTGATTTATCCTCGGATTCTCTGGGAATCCAGGAAGGAGATTGCCATGCCTTTGGCTTTGATGTTTCTGTCGTCATTGTTTACAGGAATAGTGCCAGAAGGCTGGAGGAGAGCAAATGTTGTCCCCCTAGAATAGATTACTTACAGTGTGGAAACAGGCCCTTCGGCCCAACAAGTCCACACCGACTGTCTGATGAGCAAACCACCCAGAACCATCCCCTTACATTTGTCCCTTCACCTATCACTGTGGGCAATTTAGCATGGCCAATTCACCTAACCTGCACATTTTGGACTGTGGGAGGAAACCGGAACACCTGGAGGAATCACACACAGACACGGGGAGAATGTGCAAACTCCACACAGACAGTTGGCTGAGGCAGGAATTGAAGCCGGGCCTCTGGTGCTGTGAGGCAGCAGTGCTAACTGCTGCGCCACCGCGCCACCGTGCCACCCCAAGCGGGAGATTGGAGATCATCCTGGTAGTTATAGACGTGGGAGCCTTAATTTGATTTTGGGTAATGTGTTGGAAACGCTTGTAAGGGACAGGATTTATATTCATCTGGAGATGAGTAAGTTGATTCGGGATAGTCAACACGGTTTTGTGAAGGGTAGGTCGTGCCTCACAAATCTTATTGAGGTCTTTAAGAAGGAGAACAAAGACAGAGATGGAGGAGAGTAAAGCAGTTGATGTGGTGTATATGTATTTTATTTAGGCGTTTGTTAAGGTTCCCCATGGTAGGCTATTACCGATAATACGGAGGCATGGCATTGTGGGTGATTAAGCAGTTTGGATCAGAAATTGGCTCACTGAAAGAAGACAGAGGGTAGTGGTTGATGAGAAAGATTGATCCTGGAGTTCAGTTACCAGTGGATACTGCCAGGATGTGTTTTGGGTCCATAGTTGCTGTCATTTATATAAATGACCTGAATGAGGGCATTGAAGGATGGGTTAGTAAATTTGCAGAAGACACGAAGGTTGGTAGCGAGGAGGATAGTGACAAAGGATGTTGTAGGTGACAGAAAGGTATAAATAAGCTGCACAGCTGGCCTGAAAGTTCGCAAATGGAGTTTAATGTGGAAAGATGTTAAGCGATTCACTCTGGAGGGAGTAACAGGAGCACAGATTACTGGGATAATGGTAAGATTGTTGGTAGGGTAGATGAACAGAGATCTCTATGTCCATGTACATAGGTCCTTGAAAGTTGCCACCTAGGTTTCAGAAGGCATTCAGTGTGTGAGCTTGTATTGGGAGAGGAATTGAGTTTCGGAACCATTAGATCATACTGCAGCGGTACAAAACTCTGGTCTGGCCACATTTGTTCAGGTCACTGCATTACAGGATGGATGTGTAAGGTTTGGAAATGATTCAGAGGAGATTTACGAGGAACTTACCTGGTATGGAGGGAAGGTCTAATGAGGAAAGGCTGAGGGGCTTTAACCTGTTTTGTTCAAGAGAATGTGTTTGAGGTCAACTAATTGAGATACATAAGATAATCAGCAGGAGAGATGGGTAGGACAGTGAGAGCCTTTTCTCTTGGATGACGATGCCTAGCACGAGGGGAGATAGCTTTAAATTGATGCAGGTATTAATACTAATAAATAGATATGTGATAGATGCCAGCGGTAGGTTCTTTACTCAGAATAGTCGGGGCCAACTTTAAAGGCATTTAAACGGTCTTTGGGTAGGCATATGGACAAGAATTGGAATGGTGTTGGTTCGATTTCCTTCAGATTGGGTCTACAATCTTGTGCAAACTAAGGCAAAATGGGTATCACTAACAATAATGGAAACAAAGGCGAAAGCATTTCACCACAGATCATGAAGTAGAGTCAGTCTGAATATAAATACTGGCTACTACTTGCCAAAGACAGAAGCAGCAGAACAGTTTTAGCCAACGAACAGTATTCCATTGCTCATCACTGCATTAAACAGGAACTCATTGGAATTGTTAACAAAGGCTTGGGGATAATTCAGTGAAACATCAATTTTCGTGTAATCTTGTCAATCACACTGACAACAGTGATATTGGACGAGGGGTTAGAGATTTTTTCTTCAGTGTTTCTTTGAATAACACACTGTGCAATTGGCCATGGATGTAACCATGTCAGATCGAAGGTTGTGTGATGGGACATAGTGACTGAGTGATGTCACCTGGCGAGATCCTCTGGGAAATTGTGATAAAGTGAAGTTTAAAGGAATTTAAACTTTTAAAGTCAATCACAGAAAGGACAAATTACAACTAGAAACAAGAATAGCCAGTTACATAAGATTGAGAGGAGAACTGACCAAGATAAACAAGCTAAACAAACTGAAATATGTGCCTGCAAATGAACAATGGAAAACATTTGAGGGACAGTGAAAAATACTCAACAAAAGGACGTTCCATTGAAGCATAAAACATCAGCAAGAAATTCCCATCGATCCCTCACTCAGGACAAAATGAATCATATTAGATTCTGAGGCTAAGACGATCACCAAAAAGTACTTAAAATTCGGAAGTAAGGGAATATTTGAGGAGTAAGTGTTAAAGGGATTGCAAAGGGTCAGCTAGCAGGCGGAGGACAGTTTGAATGGGAATCATGATCAGGGTTTAATGATACGACAGAAACAGGGAGAAGTGAAAGAGCTCGAGGTGGTGGGAGTGTTACAGAGGGTGGTCCGGGCCTGAACGGTGTTATAAAGCCAGTACAGATTGCTGAAGATGGAGGGGTTTGCAGAGATAGGGAGCGACCCATGTATTTTAATTTATTCCTTAATGGGATGTGGGTGTCACTGATTGGACCAGCATTCTTTGTCCCACTGCAAATTGCCCAGAGGTACCAGAGAGTCAGCCATATTGCTGTGGGTCTGGAGTCACATGTTCGCCAGACCAGGTTAGAATGTCAGATGTCCTTCACTAAATGAGGTAAGTGAACCTGATGAATCCTTCCTACATATCAGCAATGGTTTTACGGTGACATCACCAGGGTCTTGTACAGACATAACATGGTAAAAACAAGGGCAGCAGATGCTGGAAACCAGAGTCTAGATTATCGTGGTACTGGAAACACTCAGTAGGTCAGGCAGCATCTTGACATCCCAACTCTTACTCTCAATGCTCTGCCCAATGAAGGTAACCATCCCAAATGCCTGTTTCACCAGCCTGTCTACCTGTGACACCACTTTCAAAGAACTGCGTACCTGCATCCATGGGTCTCTGACTGACAACATTACCCAGGACCCGAACATTAACTTTACAAGTCCCACTCTGGGTTATTTTACCAAAATGGAACATTTTGCATTGACCTCATTAAACTCCATCTGCTATTCTTCAGCCCACTAAACCAGCAGTACTGTTCATCCTGTTGAACCACAGACAGTCTTCTTCACTGTCCATTTTACCACCAATTTCAGTATCACCCAAAAAACGTACTTACCAGGAAACCAATATTCCCATCCAAACCATGTATCCAAATGACAAACAAAATTGGACCCACTACACCGCTGGTCACATGCCTCCAGTCAGAAAAACGTCTCCTATCACCCTCTGTCTCCTACCATCAAGCCAATTTTGTATCCAGTTGACTACCTCCTCTTGTATGCCAAATCCTTTTACACTGATCTGAGCTTATTAGGAGAAAGTGAGGACTGCAGATGCTGGAGATCAGAGCTGGAAATGTGTTGCTGGAAAAGCGCAGCAGGTCAGGAACCATCCAAGGAGCAGGAGAGTCGACGTTTCGGGCATGAGCCCTTCTTCAGGAATTTATTGCACAGCTTATTACCCAGTTTACCAGACTGAACATTGAACACAGAACAGTACAGCACAAGACCCTTCGGCCATGATGCCATGCCAATCTTTAACCCGACTGTAAGATTAAACTAACCTACATACCCTTCATTTTACTATCATCCATGTGCCTAAACAAGGTTCTATTAAATGTACCATTCCACCCATCGACCACTCTCTGTGTAAAGAACCTCGATCTGAAATCTCCCCATACCCATCCTCTAATCACCTTAAAATTATGCCCCCTTATTCCATGCATGCCATGTGATAAAGAGGTCCCCCACTATTCACTCTATCTTTGCCTTCACACCCTCTTATTCGCCTCTACCAATTCGCCCCTCAACCCTTCTTCACTCCAATGGGAACAGCCTAAGCTCACTCAATCTCTCTTCATAAGATATGCTCTCCAGTCCAGGCAACATCCTGGTAAATCTCCTCTTCACCTTCTCTAAAACTTCCACATCCTTCCTGTAATGAGGGGATCTGAACTGAGCATAATATTCTAAGTGGTGTCTAAACAGGGCTCTCCAGAACCGTAGCATAACCTCATGGCTTTAAAACTCAGTCCCCCAGCTAATGAAAGCCAATAAAACATATTCCTTCTTAACAACATTATCAGCTTGGGTGGCAAATTCGACAGATCACTGGTCATGAAATCCTAGATCCATCTGTTCCTCCACACAATCCAGTATTCTGTCTTTTTCCCTGTATTCTGCAAAATGAATCACTTCACACTTTTCCAAATTTGACTTCATCTGCCACTTCTCAGCCCAACTCTACATCCTGTCAATGTCCCGTTGCAACCTCCAACAGACCTCCACACAATTCACCAGTCCACCAACCTTCGTCTCATTGGCAAAGTTTCTATCCCACTTTTCCACTCACACATACAAGTCATTCGTAAAGTCACAAAGAGCAGAGATCCCGTAACCTATCCCTGCAGAAAACCACTGGTCAACGAGCTCCAGGCTGAATGCTTTCCATGTGTCATCACCCTCTGTCTTCTATTGGCCAGGAGTTCTGTATCCAGACAGAAAGGTTTCCCTGCATCCCACGCTCTGTACTTTTTCAATGAGCCATAAATGCATTTTGTCACAGGATTCAACAAGATTTGTGAGGCATGACCTGTTCCTTACAAAGCCATGCTGACTCTCTGTAATCAAGCTATGGTTTTCCAAGGAATCATGAATCCTGTCTCTCAGAGTCCTCTCCAATAATCTGCACATCACAGACTGAAGACTGCCAGGTCCGTAGTTCCAAGGATTATCTCTATTACCTTTCCTGAAAAAACGTATGGCTGATTCACCTAACCTGCTCATCTTTAGACGGTGCATGGAAACCGAAGCACCTGTCGGAAACCCAAGCAGACATGGAGAGAATGTGCAACCTCCACACAGACAGTCGCCTGGGGCTGGAATCGAAATCGTGTCCCTGGTGCGGTGAGGCAGCAGTGCTACCCACTGAGCCACCGTCCTGGCCCATATAACTGGCTAGAGCCCTGCTTCTGATCCTTGGTTCATCAATGTTAATTTAGCATCCTTCCTCCTCTTGACTAGATGTTCTACATCCCTTGGAACCTTGTCAAATGCTTTGCTGAAGTCCATGTAGACAACGTTGACTGCTCTGACTTCATCTATCTCTTGGCCAACTCCTCAAAGAGTCAATCCAGTTTGTGAAACATGGCTTCCCATTCACAAAGCCGTGCTGACTATCTCTAATCAGCGCTTGCCTTTCCAAATATATGTAGCTCCTTTCCCTCAGAATCACCACCAACAACTTACCCAGTCCTGGGCTCACAGGGGTTGTAATTTCCTGGTGTTTCCCTGCAACCCTTAAGTGATGAAACGGCATTAGCTGCCCTGCAGTCTTCCGGTAACTTATTGTGTCTGTTGATAATATAAATATTTTTGTTAGGGACACTGCAATCTCTTCCCTAGCTTCCAACAATATTCTAGGATAGATCTAATGAGCTCCTGAGGATTAATCTACCTTTAATTATTTTAAGATTCTTGCAATTTTTCTTCTCTGTTGAAGATTAGTGGGCGGCATGGTGGCACAACAGTTAGCACTGCTGCCTCACAGCCCCAGAGACCCGGGTTCCATTCCCGCCTCAGGCGACTGACTCTGTGGAGTTTGCACGGTGTCTGCGTGGGTTTCCTCTGGGTGCTCCGGTTTC
Source organism: Hemiscyllium ocellatum (assembly GCF_020745735.1). NCBI lineage: Eukaryota > Metazoa > Chordata > Chondrichthyes > Orectolobiformes > Hemiscylliidae > Hemiscyllium > Hemiscyllium ocellatum. The sequence continues at coordinate 48,603,842 of NC_083433.1, read as the reverse complement.
CTCCCACAGTCCTAAGATGTGCGGGCCAGGTGCATTGGTCATGCTAAATTGCCCGTAGGGTTAGGTGAAGGGGTCAGTGTAGGGGCATGTGTGGGTTGCGCTTCGATGGCTTGGTGTGGACTTGTTGGGCAGAAGGGCCTGTTTCCATACTGCAAGTAATCTAATCTAATCTAATCTAATCTCTTTACGATTCTTTCCAGAGATCGCTATCTAGTTCCCGAGCTCCCATGTCTTTCTACACAGTAAATCATGACAACACTACTTTGTCTAATTTCTCACCCACCTCCTGATAGTTAAGGTGCCCTATTCTCTATCAAGTTACTACTTAGCCCTTATTGAAACTTGTGTAAAGGTTTCTGAAAATTTAAGTAAACCATATCCTCGGCACAGCCACTCCTACACCCGTATCTATTCTTCCATTTATACTCACAACAATGAAAATACAATCCAACAGGCTCAAAACCGTATTCCCGTTTTATTAAATGCGTTTCTAAGGTTCCAGTTATTGTATATTGATATATCTTTTCTAACACATTCCAGCTCCCGACTTACTGTCAGGCTAACACGGTTTGGTTTCAGATTGACAGCAGAAAGGGTTGTGGGAGTTCTTGTTTCTCAGTCTGAAAAAGGTCGCTTACAGGGTCAAAAGGTCATAGAGGCTTTGGAAATCGGGAGTTTCGTTGTGACTGAAGGACATTATAGAGCTAGGGAGTAATATGCGGACTGTATGAGATTATGGACATAGAGAGTGCAGTAGTGACTGAAGGACATTATGGATATATGGAGTGATGTGGGCCTGAAGGAGGTTGCACAGATCAGCAGGGTCATAGGGACTGAAGGAGTTTACTCTGAATGCGAGGGTGGTCGGGTCTGGATGAGATTATGGAGATAGGGAGGGTCGTGGGGCATATTGGAGGTGATGGATTAGGGAGGTTTGTGGAGATTGATTCAGGTTACATAAATAGGAAGAGTCGTGGGGACTGAAGGAATTTATGGCGATAGGAAGAGCTGTGGGGACCGAATGAGGTTATATAGATAGTGCGTTTATAGAGAAGCACAGGAAAGAAGAGCAGGTATCGACCATTTGACCAAAGAGTCGGTCCCACCATGCAATATGATCAGGACTGATCATCTAACCCAGTACAGTATTCCTGCTTTCACACTTACTCATATTATATTGACTACTGGCATTTAGTGATACAGCGGGCTGTAGTAACTGGGACAGGTGGTGGTGGTGGGGGGGGGGGGGTTGTCTTACAGAGATAGGGAGGGTTGTGGAAGCTGGAACAGGTGACATATATAGGGAGGGTTTTAGGAATGGGAGGACTTTACAGGGATTTGGAGGAATGCACGGATGGGACGTGGTAACAGTCACAGGGAGGATTTTGGGAGCTCGATCTGTAACGGGTATAGCTGAGAACAGAAGTGAGCCAAACAGTCAGGACAGGCATGGACAAGGTAGGACTAATAAATTAAGCTGCATTTATTTTAATGCAAGGGGCCTAACAGGGAAGGCAGATGAACTCAGGGCATGGTTAGGAACATGGGACTGGGATCTCATAGCAATTGCAGAAACATGGCTCAGGGATGGGCAGGACTGGCAGCTTAATGTTCCAGGATACAAATGCTACAGGAAGGATAGAAAGGGAGACAAGAGAGGAATAGGGGTGGCATTTGTGATAGGGGATAGCATTACAGCTGTGCAGAGGGAGGATATTCCCAGAAATGCATCCAGGGAAGTTATTTGCGTCGAACTGAGAAATAAGAAAGGGATGATCACCTTATTAGGATTGTATTAAAGACACCCCAATAGTCAAAGGGAATTTGCCAAACAAACTTGAAAGGCGAACTCAGCTATGTGTAAGAATAATAGAGTAGTTATGGTAGGGGATTTTAACTTTCTAAACATTGACTGGGACTGCCACAGTGTTAAAGGTTTAGATGGAGAGGAATTTCAAAGGTCGGTGGAGTTGTGGACAGTGAAGAAAGTTGTGGCAGGTTACAGCGGGATATAGATAGGTTGCAGAGCTGGGCAGAAAGGTGGCAGATGGAATTCAATGTAGCTAAGTGTGAAGTCATTCACTTTGGTAGGAGTAACAAGAAGATGGATTACTGGGCTAATGGTAGGCTACTTGGTAGTGTGGATGAGCAGAGGGATCTTGGTGTCCATGTACACACGTCTCTGAAAGTTGCCACCCAGGTAAATAGTGCTGTGAGGAAGGCATATGTCGTACTGGGCTTTATTGGTAGAGGAATTGAGTTCCGGAGTCCTGAGGTCATGTTGCAGTTGTATAAGACTCTGGTGCGGCCTCATCTGGAGTATTGTGTGCAGTTTTGGTCGCCATACTATAGGAAGGATGTGGAGGCATTGGAACGAGTGCAGAGGAGGTTTACCAGGATGTTGCCTGGCATGGTAGGAAGATCGTATGAGGAAAGGCTGAGGCATCTGGGCCTGTTCTCATTGGAGAAAAGAAGGTTTAGGGGAGATTTGATAGAGGTGTATAAGATGATTAGGGGCTTAGATAGGGTAGACACTGAGAACCTTTTACCGCTAATGGAGTCAGCTGTTACTAGGGGACACAGCTTTAAATTAAGGGGTGATAGGTATAGGACAGATGTTAGGGGTAGATTCTTTACGCAGCGGGTTGTGAGTTCATGGAATGCCCTGCCAGTAGCAGTGGTGAACTCACCCTCTTTATGGTCATTTAAGCAGGCATTGGATAGGCATATGGAAGTTTTTGGGCTGGTGCAGGTTAGGTAGGATTTGGTTGGCGCAACATCGAGGGCCGAAGGGCCTGTACTGCGCTGTATTTTTCTATGTTCTATGTTCTATGTTAAGTGTGTACAAGACAATTTTCTGATTCATTATGTGGACATACCTACTAGAAAAGGTGCTAAACTTGACTTACTCTTAGGAAATCAGGCAGGGCAGGTGAGTGAGGTGTCAATGGGGGAGCACTTTCGGGCCAGCGACCATAATTCTATTTGTTTTAAAACAGTGATGGAAAGGGATAGACCAGATCTAACAGTTGATGTTCTAAGTTGGATAAAGGCCAATTTTGACGGCATTAGGTAAGAACTTTTGAAAATTGATTGGAGGCAGATGTTCACAGCTAAAGGGACTGCGGGAAAATGGGAAGCCTTCAGAAATGAGATAAAAGAGTCCAGAGAAAGTATGTTCCGGTCAGAATGAAAGGGAAGGCTGGTAAGTATAGGGAAATCTGGATGACGAAAGAAATTGAGTGTTTGGTTCAGAAAAAAGAAGGAAGCATATGTCAGGGAAAGACGGGATAGATCGAGTGAATCCTTAGAAGAGTATAAAGGAAGTATGAGTATACTTAAGGGGAATTCAGGAGAGCAAAACGCGGACATGAGATAGGTCTGAGAAATAGAATTAAGGAGAATGCAAAGGGTTTTTACAAATATATTAAGGAAAAAAGGGTAACTAGGGAGAGAATAGTGCCCCACAAAGATTAGCAAGGCGGCCTTTGTGTGGACAGCAGAAAATGGGGGAGACACTAGATGAATATTTTGCAACTGTATTTACTGTGGAAAAGAATATGGAAGATATAGACTGCGGGGAAATAAATGGTGACATCTTGCAAAAAGTCCAGATTACAAGGGAGGAAGTGCTGGATGTCTTGAAACGGTTAATAGGCGAATAAATCCCCAGGAAACGATCAGGTGTACCCGAGAACTCTGTGGGAAGCTAGTGAGGTTATTGCTGGGCCTCTTGCTGAGATATTTGTACCATCAATAGTCACAGATAGGGTGCCAGAAAACTGGAGGTTAGCAAAAGTGGCGCCACGGTTTAAGAAGGGTGGTAAAGACAAGCCAGGGAACTATGGACCGGTGAGCCTGAACTCAGTGGGGGCACGTTGTTGGAGGGAATCCTGAGGGACAAGATGCACATGTATTTGGAAAGGCAAGGACTGATTAGAAATAGTAGACATGGCTTTGTGCGTGGGAAATCATGTCTCACAAACTTGATTGAGTTTTTTGAAGAAGTAACAAAGAAGATTGAGGAGGGCAGAGTGACAGATGTGATCTATATAGACTTTATTGACGCATTCGACAAAATTCCCCATGGGAGCTTGATAAGCAAGATGGCATACAGGGAGAACTAGACATTTGGATACAGAGCTGGCTCAAAGGTAAAAGACAGAGAGTGGTGGTGGAAGGTTGTTTTTCAGACTGGAGGCCTGTGACCAGTGCAGAACCACAAGGATCACTGCTGGGTCCTCTGCTTTTTGTCATTTACATAAATGATTTGGATGCGAGCATAAGAGATACAGTTAGTAAGTTTACAGATGACACCAAAATTGGAGGTGTAGTGAATAGCGAAGAAGGTTACAACAGGATCTGGACCAGATGGGCCAATGGACTAAGTGGAAGATGGAGTTTAATTAAAATACATGCAAGGCGCTGCATTTGGGAAAGCAAATCTTAGTAGGACTTATACTCGTAATGCTAAGGTCCTAGGCGGTGTTGCTGACCAACGAGACCTTAGAGTGCAAGTTCATAGCTCATTTAAAGAAGAGCCGAAGGTAGATAGGATCGTGAAGACGGCATTTGGTATGCTTTCCTTTATTGCTCAGAGTATTGAGTACAGGAGTTGGGAGGTCATGTTGCGGCTGTACAGGACATTGGTTCGGCCACTGTTGGAATATTTTGTGCCCTTCCGGTGTCCTTCCTATCAGAAAGATTTTGTGAAACTTGAAAGGGTTCAGAAAAGATTTGCAAGGATGTTGCCAGAGTTGGAGGATTTAAGCTATAGGGAGAAGCTGAACAGGCTGGAGCAGTTTTCCCTGGAGCTTCGGAGGCTGAGGGGTGACGTGGCAGAGGTTTACCAAATTATGAGGGCCATGGATAGGATAAATAGACAAACGTATTTTCCCTGGGTTCAGGGAGTCCAGAACTAGAGGGCATAGATTTAGTTTGAGAGGGGAAAGATATAAAACAGACCTAAGGGGCAACTGGTTCACGTAGAGGATGGTACGTGTATGGAAAGAGCTGCCAGAGGAAGTGGTGGAGAACGGTACAATTGCAACATTTAAGAGGCATTTGGATGGGTATATGAATGGGAAGGGTTTTGAGGGATATGGACTGGCTGCTTGCAGATGGGATTAGATTGGGTTGGAATATCTGGTCGGCATGGACGGGTTGGAGCAAAGGGTCTATTTCCGTGCTGTACATCTCTATGACTCTATCACTCATGGAGTTTATAGAAATAAACTGTGTGGTCGCGTCTGGAGGAGATTAAAGGCATAAAGGTTTGTAGTTACTGAAGGAAATTACATCATTCGGGACCAACAGAGTTTACAGAGGCTCAGTGCGTTTTAGAGACAGTAAGAGTTCATAGTCATCATTAGAAATGCAGAAACTAATTTATGAGAGATGCAGGGTCACTCTGCTTTGTGCCCAGAGACAAGGAGAAGTCTAACAGCTGGAGGAGGTTACTAAGGTAGAGAGCTTTTTTGTTGTCATGACGGGAAGGTTACAGAGGTCATGATGGTAGTAGGAGTTCAAAAAAGTCACAAAGACAGGGAGATTTTTCAGGTCTGGAAAGGATGACACTGACCGGGAGGGCTTCAGGAACTGAAGAGTTGTTTTTCTTCTGTTAAGGAGAGATGTGACAGAACCCAGGATTAAATGCAACGGCAGAAACTTGGAGAGTTGTACTGGTAGGAGGAGCTGACAGGGATAAACAGGGTTGTACGGGCTGATAGTGATAGGGGAAGGTGGTATCTATGAAACAGACAATGGACAAACTGACCAACATGGTGAGGGTTCTGTGGAACACATGAATTTACAGACAAGATGGTGATAATGAAGCCTGAGATTTTTGTCATATTCCTTGCCCAGCATTGCTCCTACATCATGCCCTCAGGTTCTGAATTAAAGCCCATGAACTCCTCCCTGTGCTGTTTACTGTGAGTGATCTTACCGGCTGCAGGATAGACTGAAGGCTCCCGATCTCACTCTCCATCTCTCTCTGGCGGACGAACCGTCCTCAATATGGTGATGGATGAGAAGGAATTGAGAATTCAGGGACATCAAGAATACCTACAGGAGACAGAGAAATAGACAGAATAGGAAATTAGACTAATGCAATGTAGGTTACACATGGAGAATGGCACTGAATCCCACAGAGATCTGGAAAATCCCAGTCTCCATCCATGGCCTGTGCTGTTGCTTCCCTCTGCAGTGGAGAATGCTGTTGGCTCAGGATCTGGAGTACCTGCAAGAGCGAGAGACACTGACAGAGGCAGCAATTAGACCCACACAGTTAGGGATATCACATGGAGAGAAACTGAGTGATGTCAGCAGAGTGCTGGAATGTATCAGGATCACACAATAGTATCATCAGAAGTGGTTCTGACCAGTGAGCACTTCTACCAGTACTCAGGGAAGACTGAGCTACATTATTGGGATAGGCTCCTCTAGTACCAAAATTTTGCAGTGTGCTATAAACGGACACAGATGAGGAGGGAGACAGGTCTGATGTGAATGGAAATTCGTAAATCCAAAGAGAAAGGTTGAAATATTGGAACACCATGGAGATGTGGATGAAGACCAACAGAAAGAAGCAGTAAGGGACACCACATCCACTCCAGTTACAGGCTCGGTCTCTTCCCCAAGCTCCACAACACGCCAGATCCCAACTTCCAGTCTTGGCGAGTTTTCACCATTCTCACTGACCTCAACCTGAAGGAGGACGAATGATCAGTCCTCAGCAAAGGCCTCAACTTAATCCCCCTCCGTCCAGGCTTCAATGAATTTTATACACGCCATGACGTCGAACACCTCTTCTGCCGCCTCCGAGCTTACTTTCAAAATGAAGACTCCCACCAACCTCCGAGGACCCCTTTGCCCACTCCAGTTAACTCCATCCCTGCTGTCCTACTACCTGCCTTCGATCTCTTCATTTCCAACTGCTGCTGAGACATTAACCACCTCAAACTGGATATCGATGGATTCTTTCTGGTCCCGAACGACGCAGTTGCTTTGGTGTCAGCAACAGCGCAGAACTCAATTGCACGGTTTGCTCAATGACTCATGTATTGATGCAATCTTCGTTGACAGCACATTATCACGCCTTCCTGCAGCGTTTGTCAGCGACAGATCAGCTGCTAAGATGACTGCTTCAGACAGCATGCTACATCCTACATTTGAAAATGGAAAAGGTGCAAACGTTTACAGACTGAACACTCTCTCACTATTTTGCCTGGCGCGTCAGAGCCTGGGAGCGGATCTTATGGAGGTGTTTCAATCATGAGGGGCATGAATCGGGTAAGTAGATAAGTTTCTTTCGTTCAGGTGGGGCAGTGCAAAACGGGAGGGTATAAATCTGGTGTGGGAGGGTGAGAATTCGAAAGGCAGTGTGGAGCAATGGCTTCACGCAGAGGATGGTGCGTGAAAGCAATAAGTTACTAGACGAGCTGGTGATGGCTGGTACAATTCTAATACTGTTAAGGAATTTGGACGTGTATTTGAATAGGAAGGGTTTAGAGAGACATGGGTAAAGTGCATGCAATTGCGGCTGGATCAGTTGAGGATATCTGTTTGGAATGGACGAGTTCGACAGATGACTGTGTTTTCAGTGCTGTCCATATCTAATGGCACTATGACATTGCAGGTGAAATGATAAAAACGATGAGTAAAATAATGAAGGAAAATTGTCTGAAGTTGTTAAATTCAAACAACTTCGGAAATTGTTATGTCAATCATTTTAATTAGCTTTTTTATTTTTTTTCACTGTTCTCACCTCTTATTTCTTGATTATCTCTCTTTCTGTCTCTAACCACTTTGTCAATACATTTTTCCTCTCCTCTTCGCGCTTTGCTACGATTATCCCCTGTTTTCCATTTTGTCTCTGTTTTACCAATCCACCACATATTTTGTCAAATAGCAATGGTTTCAGCCTTGGTCATTCGCTGCTCTTAATCTCCCTTTAATCTCTCCGTGCTCTGTCATTATCACCTTTGCATATGGAGCCTTGACTCATCTTCACTCAGCCTGGTGTAAATAGCTCCCCAATTCTCCCCTTTGTTGTCTTTAACAAAGGTTCAGTTAGACTCGAATTGTCAAATCTTTTCAGTGCGGGGCGGTGGTCGGTTAGCTCAGCTGGTTAAAGCGTGGTACTAATCACACCAAGGTTGTAGGTTCAATCCCCACACTGGCCCACGTGCTAGCGCTCGCGTCGGTAGCTATGCTGTGTCATGGTTCGTCGTGGCTTTTGCTTTCACCGTCTGCAAGAACTTGTCACATGATCGATTTAGACGTGTACACATTCGAAAGCAAACCATCGCTGTCATGGAACATCAACTCGTTGGCCCCATGCCGGATCTCAGCTGCGTTGCTGTATTTCCAAACAAAGTGTCCCACGAAACCACAAAATCACCAAACAGAAAGCCTCACCAGCGCAATAAAACATTTGACAGGGACAGACGCACGACTCGATCATCGTACCCATGATGACTGGTGGATGTTGTCTGCAGCAAATCAATCAGTCTCAATTGTTTTCACAAAGAAATGCAAAACATGAAATATATGCAGTGTTAAGTCGACCTGGCACAGTCTCGGAGGAGAACCAGAGTTCAGGCTTCAAATCAAATCAAAGATTCGTTCAACTTATTTTCCTGGATCTCTGTTACTACATTTCCCGCGACTTCCAGAAGGAATTCATTCGCTTCCTCACCTCTCATGCATCGACACTGGAGTCATCATATCCCCAGCAATATCACAGAGTCATTAATAAAAGCATCTTACTGCAGATGCTGGATTCGAAACCAAAAGAGAAAATGCTGGAAAATCTCAGCAGGTCTAGCACCATCTGCAAGGAGAGAAAAGAGTTGACTTTTCGAGTCTAAATGACCTTTTGTTAAAGATTTTGAAAAAAGGGGAGATTTACAGAGCTATTAACACCAGGCTGAGAGAAGGTGAGTCAAGGCTCCAGATGCAAAGGTGATAATGACAGAGCACGGAGAGATTAAAGGGAGATTAAGAGCCGCGAATGACCAAGGCTAAAGCCAGTGTTACGTGACAAACTATGTGGGGGATGTGTGAAACAGAGACAAAATGGAAAACAGGGGAGAAGCGTAGCAAAGCTGGAAGAGGAGAGAAAAAATTTATTGACAGAGTGGGAAGCGACAGAAAGAAAGACAATCAAGAAATAAGAGGTACAGAACAGTGAGAAAAACGCAAATACAAAAGGTAAGTAAAATAATTGAAATAAAATTATCTGAAGTTGTTGGAATTTAACAACTTCAGACAATTTTACTTCATTATTTTATTCATCTTTTTGATCATTTCACTTGCAATATCATAGAGCCATTAGATATGGACAGCACTGAAAACACAATCTTCGGTCGAACTCGTCCATTCCGAACAGATATCCTCAACTGATCCAGCCGCGATTGCATGCACTTGACCCATGTCTCTCTAAACCCTTCCTATTCAAATACACATCCAAATTCCTTAAAAGTATTGGAATTGTACCAGCCATCACCAGCTCGTCTGGCAACTTATTGCAGACACTCACCATCCTTTGCGTGACGCCGTTGCTACTCACTGTCTTTCGAATTCTCACCCTCCCACACCAGATTTATACCCTCTCGTTCTGCACTGCCCCACCTGAGTGAATGGAACTTATCTATTTACCCGAAAAATGCCCCTCATGATTGAAAAACCTCCATAAGGCCAGCTCCCAGCCTCTGACGCGCCAGGCAAAATAGTGAGAGAGTGTTCAGCCTGTAAGCGTTTGCACCTTTTCCATTTTCAAATGTAGAATGTAGCATGCTGTCTGAAGCAGTCATCTTAGCAGCTGATCTGTCGCTGACAAACGCTGCAGGAAAGCGTGATAACCTGCTAAACATGCTGTCAAACGAAGATTGCAAAAGCAACATGAGTCATTGAGCAAAACGTGCAATTGAGTTCTGCGCTGTTGCTGACTCTAAAGCAACTGCGTCCTTCCGGAGCAGAAAGAATCCCACTGTTAGATTACAATTCCAATGCATTTGGCCTAAGGTTCGCAGCAGTTTATCAGCAGCACATAACCCTGACTCCAAAGGTCTGTGAGTTTTCAGAAGCACAGTGAGCGATCGTTGAAGGTACGTTTCAACCAGATGATATTTGTCAACATGACAAGCTGCAGCTGAGCTAGTGGCATTGCGATTGAAATTGCATGCGTCCGGACATTGTGCTTAATTTTGGATATCAGAACAAATGGTTAGCTCGAGTGTGCGCGTTCGGAAAAGTCGATGCATGTTTTTGTTAAAAAGCTTTGCAACGGAAAGACATACTTCAGACGATCGTGCGATCGATTGCAAATCAGACAACGAATAGCCGCCGTGGTTGTGAGCGCCGGCAATATAGGCATTTGCTTTGCAGTGGTCACTTCGTGTGTTGCTTAGCTCTGCTGGTTAGAGCGTGGTACTAATAACCCCAAGGTCGTGGCTTCAGTGCCCATGCGTAGCTTGTCGCATTAGCAATGCTGTGTCAAGGCTCGTCGTGGCTTTTGCTTTCACTGTCTGCAAGAACTTGTCACATGATCGATTTAGATGTGTATTCATTCGAAAGCCGACCATCGCTGTCATGGAACATCAACTCGTTGGCCCCATGCCGGATCTCAGCTGCGTTGCTGTATTTCCAAACAAAGTGTCCCACGAAACCACAAAATCACCAAACAGAAAGCCTCACCAGTGCAATAAAACATTTGACAGGGACAGACGCACGACTCGATCATCGTACCCATGATGACAGGTGGATGTTGTCTGCAGCAAATCAATCAGTCTCAATTGTTTTCACAAAGAAATGCAAAACATGAAATATATGCAGTATTAAGTCGACCTGGCACAGTCTCGGAGGAGAACCAGAGTTCAGGCTTCAAATCAAATCAAAGATTCGTTCAACTTATTTTCCTGGATCTCTGTTACTACTTTTCTCCCCTTTTTTCAAAATCTTTAACAAAGGGTCAGTTAGTTTCGAAAATTCAACTCTTTTCTCTCCTTGCAGATGGTGCCAGACCTGCTGAGATTTTCCAGCATTTTCTCTTTTGGTTTCGAATTCCAGCATCTGCAGTAAGTTGCTTTTATTAATGACTCTGTGATATTGCTGGGGATATGATGACTCCAGTGTCGATGCATGCGAGGTAAATGAGCGAATGAATTCCCTCTGGAAGTCGCGAGAAAAGTAGTAACAGAGGTCTAGGAAAATAGGATGAAATAATCTTTGATTTGAATTGAAGCCTGAACTCTTGGTTCTCCTCCTAGACTGTGCCAGGTTGACTAAATACTGCATCTATTTTATGTTTTGCATTTCTTTGTAAAAACAATTGAGACTGATTGATTTGCTTCAGACAACATCCACCAGTCATCATAGGTAAGGCAATCGTGTCGTGCGTCTCTCCCTGTCAAATGTATTATTGCGCAAGTGAGGCTTTCTGCTTGGTGATTTTGTCGTTTCGTGGGACACATTGTTTGGAAATACAGCAACGCAGCTGAGATCCGGCATGGGACAAACGAGTTGATGTTCTGTGACAGCGATGGTCGGCTTTCGAATGAATACACATCTAAATCGAACATGTGACAAGTTCTTGCGGACAGTTTAAGTAAAAGCCACGAAGCTTGACACAACATAGGTAATGAGAAGATCAGTCTGGGGAATTGAACCCACGACTTTGGCGTTAATTTAACCACGCTCTAACCAGCTGAGCCAAACGCCAAACGCAGCTGGGTGTTCAAAGCAAATGCTTATATTGCCGGTGCTCACAAACACGGCGGCTATTCATATTCTGATTTGTTATCGATCGCCCGATTGTCTGAAGTATTTCCTTTCGTTGCAAAGCTTTTCAACAAAAAAAGCATTGACTTTTCCGAACGCGCACACTCGAGCTAACCATTTGCTCTGATATCCAAAATTAAGCACAATGTCCGGACGCATGCAATTTCAATCGCAATGCCACCATCTCAGCTGCAGCTTGTCATGTTGACAAATATAGTCTGGAGAAACGTACCTTCAACGATCGCTCACTGTGCTTCTGAAAACTCACAGACCTTTGGAGTCAGGGTTATGTGCTGCTGATAAACTGCTGCGATACTTATGCCATATGCATTGGAATTGTAAACCAACTGTGGGATTCTTTCTGCTCCCGAAGGATGCAGTTGCTTTAGAGTCAGCAACAGCGCAGAACTCATGGCACGTTTTGCTCAATGACTCGTGTTGCTTATGCAATCTTCGTTTGACAGCATATTTAGCAGGTTATCACGCCTTCCTGCAGCGTTTGTCAGCGACAGATCAGCTGCTCAGATGACTGCTCCAGACAGCATGCTACATCCTACATTTGAAAATAGAAAAGGTGCAAACTCTTACAGGCTGAACACTCTCTCACTATGTTGCCTGGCGCGTCAGAGGCTGGGAGCTGGCCTTATGTAGGTTTTTCAATAATGAGGGGCATGAATCGGGTATGTAGATAAGTTCCTTTCGCTCAGGTGGGGCAGTGCAGAACGAGAGGGTATAAATCTGGTGTGGGAGGGTGAGAATTCGAAAGGCAGTGAGTAGCAACGGCTTCACGCAGAGGATGGTGTGTGTCTGCAATAATTTGCCAGACGAGCTGTTGATGGCTGGTACAATTTCAATACCTTTAAGGGATTTGGATGTGTATTTGAATAGGAAGGGTTTAGAGAGACATGGGTCAAGTGCATGCAATCGCGGCTGAATCAGTTGAGGTTATATGTTCGGAATGGACGAGTTCGACCGAGGACTGTGTTTTCAGTGCTGTCCTTATTTAATGGCTCTATGATATTGCATGTGAAATGATAAAAAAACAATAAAATATTGAAGTAAAATTGTCTGAAGTTGTGCAATTCAAACAACTTCGGATAATTTTATTTCAATTATTTTAATTACCTTTTTATTTATGTTTTTTTCCCTGTTCTGTACAGTACCTCTTATTTCTTGACAGTCTCTCATTCTGTCGCTTCCCACACTGTCAATCCAGCTTTCCTCTCTTCTTCCCGCTTTGGTACGCTTCTCCCCTGTTTTCAATTTTGCCTCTGCTTCACCCATCCCCCACATATTTTGTCACTTAGCACTAGCTTCAGCCTTGGTCATTCACGGCTCCTAATCTCTCTTTAATTTCTCCGTGCACTGTCATTATCACCTTTGCATCTGGAGCCTTGACACACCTTCTCTCAGCCTGTCGTAAATAGCTCCCTAATTCTCCCCTTTTTTGTCTTTAACAAAGGGTCAGTTAGGCTAGAAACGTCAGCTCTTTTCTCTCCTTGCAGATGGTGGCAGACCTGCTGAGATTTTCCAGCATTTTCTCTTTTGGTTTCAGATTCCAGCATCTGGACGCCTTTCCATCTTGGAGTGGAATTCCTTCTTTTGAGCTTCTTGCTTCATTTGTTTGCAGGTCTGGCGTGCGATTGGTGATTCAGCAGACCATGAGACGATGGTCACTGACGTGGAACCTTCGCCAGGCGGATCTCGTAGGGGAGCTGTTGGTCTCGGAGTGCAGTCAAAAAGGTCAGAATATGAAACTTAATTAAGACACTGTACAGCATCGTTAGGTTCTGTTACGCTCGCGTCTGCATGTGTGCTGGTGTTTGTACGTGTACTTGATCTATCACCTACTCGAGATTTCCTTTCGCTGATATCAGCCTCATGTTATAAGCGACGCAATTCAAATATTCTATTTTTCCCGGCCTTTTCTCCTCTCTCTCCTCCATCATCGACCTCGATATTTCCAACTGTCATTTACTAAAACTTCCTCCCCCTGGTAAACCACGTTCCTTGATCCACAATTCTAACTGCTTTGCACACGCGAGGACGCAATTATTTCGCATTTATTGCATTTTTGGTTGGCCCTTTCAAGTACTGTGTGGACTGTCCTTTTGTTTGCTCTTGTCGGAGCGCATTTTTAGAGTAACTGGAAAAGTATTCAGCTCTCTCTCTCTCTCTCTCTCTGTCTCTCTCTCACGCGGTACCGTTATTTTTTCTCTTTGACTTGCTTTCTTACCTCCGGGGTCCCCTCTCGCATTGGACAGTCCGCCTCAATGCCTTGGTTTTCGTCAACCATGAAACCACGCATCCAGTACGCCTTTGGTGAGTCCAACTCAACCAGTGGTGGCTCCAAGTCTAAAACCACCCTTAAATTTGCTGTCTCTGAAACACTCCAGAGACGGTTGTTCCCTTCCCTTGGGCTTTGCTCTAATGCCACGCAAGAGTTCACTGAACCCTGTCCCTGCTTTATTTATTCTCTTAGAATGAGTGTCTATGTAGGATTACTTAAGTCACGACTGTTACCGCGATCCTATTCGATCCGAATGCCGGTGCTTGTGTGATCGACAGATTCGGGGTCCTCTCACACAAAAGGGCCAATTGAGCGCTCGTAATGAAGAGAAACAACTTCATGGCGCTGGCGGCTACGCCTCCTAGGAATCTTCAGAATCCCACTCAGTCGCCTGGTACCGGGACGGGTCCCATAAGTTTGCTGTCGTGGAAATTAAATTGACTTGACTCAACTCTTAGCAAGGGCAAAGAAAGGAGCTTTATTTAAATTCAGCAGAATTGACCCCAGTACTTTCATCTCAATGCCTCAATATCAGGGTTATCTGAGCATTGTTCAGATACTTGCCTTATACTGTTTCTTATCTAACACTCAAGGGAAACGACTGGGAAAACTCAAATTGTTGTTCTCTCATCCCCTGGTCTTGGACATAACAGATTTTTCCTTCTTTCACTGTGTCCGACTCTCGCAAGATCGAGTTGAATGTTTGCAAAATTGAAACAGCGACAAGCTGGCCGCAAACCTCACCAAAGTATTGTTTACAAAGCTCAGCACAGCATTAAATGTTCCAAAATCATTCTCTTTCAAATTCCACACTAAATGGATAATTTTCCATAACAGTAACTAATAGGATTCATGATGGCACAGCGATAGATTTCATCTAAATGGACTTCACTCAGGCGTTCGACAAGTTTTCCCATGGGAGACTGATTAGCATGGTGAGATCTCAGCGAATATAAGGAGAAGTAGGCATTTGAATATTGAACTAGCTGAACGGTAGAAGGAAGAGTGTGGTGCCCGAGGGTTGCTTTTCAGACTGGAGGCCTGTGACCAGTGGAGTGCCAAAAGGATCGGTGCTGGGTCCTCGACTTTTCGTCGTTTTTATAAATGATATGGATGTGATCATATGAGGCATTATCAGTAAGCATGCAGATGACATCATCATTGGATGTGTCATGGACAGCAAAGGAATGTTACCACAGATTACAACAAGATCTTTGTCACATGGGCCAATCGGCTGAGAAGGGGCAGGTGATTAATTAAGGTGAATGCGAGGTGCTGCATTTTGGGAAAGCAAAACTCAGCAGGACTTTTCCACTTAACGGTCAGGACATAGGGAGTCTTGATGAAGAAAGAGACCATGGAGTGCACATTCATAGCTCCTTGAAAGTGTAGTCGCTTGTAGATAGGATAGTGAACAATGCGTTTGGTATCCTTTGCTTTATTGCTCAGAATATTGCGTCCATTTTGCGGCTGTCCTGGACATTGTTTCGTCCCCTTTCGGAATATTGCGTACAATTCTGGTTTCCTTCCTACCTAATTCATGCGGTGAAACTTGAAAGGGTCCAGAAAGGATTTACAAGGATGTTGCCAGAGTTGGAGGCTTTGAGGTACAGGGAGAGGCTGAACTGGCTGGGGCTATTTTGCCTCGAGCGTTGGAGGCTGAGGGGTGACCTTATGGAGGCTTCCAAAGTTAGGAGGGTCATGGATAGGAAAAATAGCCAAAGTATTTTCCATGACGTGTAAGAGTCCGGAATTAGAGGGCATAAATTTAGGGTGAGAGTTCAATGATATAAGAGAAATCTCAGTGGCAACTTTTTCACGCGGAGGATTGTACGTGTATAGAATCAGCTGCCAGAGGAATTGGGGGGGGGGGCGGGGGGGGGGGGGGGTTGGTACAATTGCAGCATGTAAAATGCATTTTGAAGAGTATATGAATAGGAAGGGTTAGGAGGGTTATGGGCTGGCTGCTGGCAGGTGAACCAGATTACTTTGGGATATCTGGACGGCATGGGCGGCTTGGACCGAAGGCCTAGTTTCCTTGCTGGATATCTCTATGATTCTACGACTGTATGACTAGTTCACCACAGATCACACCAAATGGCCGCCTTTCCAAAGTCCGCAATTTCCCCTCCTACCTGGTTGATGAAGCCCTCCCAAACATCTCGTCCATTTCCTGTACCTTCACATTCGAAACATACCCCTTTCCAACCACAAAAAGGGCAGGGATTCCCTGGTTATCACCAGCTGCCATCCACATCATCAGATTTTTACCGCCATTTCCATACATGTTAGTTACTGTATCCATTGCTCCAGATGCAGTCTCCTCTGCATTTCGAAGACGGGATGCTGACTCGAAGAGCGCTTCAGGACTCCTACACCAAACACCTCATGGCCAAATACTTCAACTACCCTGCCACTCCACCGAGGACGTGCCA
Source organism: Hemiscyllium ocellatum (assembly GCF_020745735.1). Classification (NCBI taxonomy): domain Eukaryota; kingdom Metazoa; phylum Chordata; class Chondrichthyes; order Orectolobiformes; family Hemiscylliidae; genus Hemiscyllium; species Hemiscyllium ocellatum. Next base: position 48,587,333 of record NC_083433.1, on the reverse strand, counting down.
GTCCTGGGCCTCCTCCATTACCACTCCATTACCCCCTGACTTTTGAGAAGATAAACCTAATTTTCAGCCTCGGGAGCTACCAGGCCCATGGCATCAATATAGATTTCACCAGTTTCCCCATATCCCCTCCCCTCACCTAATCCCAGTTCCAAACTTCCATCTCAGCACCGCGTTCATGGCTTGTCGTACCTGTCATTCTGCTTCCCTCTGACTTATCACCATTTCCCCCACTTCCATCTACCTTTTGCTCTCTCAGCTGCCTTTCCCCCATCCCCACGCACCTGCCATTTAATCAGTCCACCCGCCAGTCTCAAACCCTCAACACTAATGAAGGGCTTTTGCTGAAACTTCGATTTTCCTGCTTGTCGGAAGATGCCTGAACTGCTGTCCTTTTTGAGGAACACGCTCCTGACTAATCTCCAGCATCCGCAGTTCTCCCTGTCAACTACGTCATTGAAGGTGTATTTTGAGTGTCAGCTTCATTTTATTGGTGTATTTCACGCTCTGTCCGCCCACAAATCTCAGGCACGACATCTGACCTTATTCTTGATTGCAGATGCTGCTTTTCATATACTGTTATAATTATGACATTTTAAATATGTAACTGTTATCTCGATTCTGTGTCTTCATTCACAGGCTTATAACCGATCAACTGTGCATTAGTAGGAGTTAGCTGCAGTTTCCCACATATCAAAAAAAATCTCCACATTAATATTGATTCCTACAAGAATTCACTGTGCAAGAAAGAGAAAAGAACACCTTTAGTAACTTAAGATCAGTTGATGTTAAAAATCCCCATCAACTTCTGCGGTCAGATCGACTCGACCCGTCCTTCTCCTGAGGAGGGCCGTGAGCTTATAAAATACTCAGACACAGATGCATGAGTTTCAACCAACAGATTAAACATTGATGCAAAATTTGCCATCCCTATAATTCAGTTGTGTTCGAAATGTAAACAATTCTTAATCATAACAATCTAATTGTGTAGAGTTTTCCTGATTATCCTCGCTGCATTCCTGCCCATTCCCAGTGAGAATTAACTGGCTTCTGATTGGTTAAAGATAGTTCCTTATGGGAGAATATGTCACTGTATCGATGATGTCAAAATGCAGCACGATTGTCCGGGACACATAAATCGTTTCATGTCCGGCTTTTCCTCAAAGAGTAACATGTATCTAGAACCCATTCCAGTGCAGGTTCACTGGGCATTCACACTTTCTTTATTTCATATATAACACATCATATCAGAACATTTACTGAAAGCTAAACATCGTGGTATGTCAGAAATTCCAGGTGCATTTATTAAAATGAATGTCAGTCACAACAGCTGTCTCCGTCGTCTTGCTTTAATTGGTCGTGACGAGATTATCATATCTAGTTTCCTAAAACATAATTTATTGGCAAACAATCGAAATATCTCCAAGGAGGTATACCAACTTGTTCAAATCATCTCACCTTTCTTGACTTTAATTGCAACCTGGGTAGATACTACATTCGAAGGTTCTCCTAATGTACATAAGAAAGAAGTTCTTTCATTTTGATTGTCACTTCGAACAACTATTTCATAACTTTATTTATAAAACTGGAAGCTCCTTTGTCGGTCTAAACTTGCAGGGTTATTGCGATAGACCAACGCCTGACACTTGCTCTAAAGAGAGCCAATATGACCCAAGATTCCTCTGCTCCTTCACTCTGCCAGGAATCCTTTAAACCTGTGTCCTGCATTGACAATCGCACTTCCAAAGTGAACGACTCCACACTTTTTCGGGTTTATCTCCATCTGCCACATATCAGACCAGTTCTGCAAACTCGCAATGTTTCATTGCAATCCACAACAGCCGAATACACGACCGACAACTCCGCCAACCTCCATGTCATCGGCAAAATTACTACCTCACCGTTCTTCTTCCTCATCCAACGTTTTTATAAACATCACAAAGAGCAGAGCTCCCCTAACCAATCCCTAATGAAGTTCACTGGACACCGACCTCCACGATGCCATATCCAATCATCTTCAGTGTACACTTGATGGTCACTGTTTGTGAGGAAATGTTTTTATCTAATTTATTAAACCTGCCAAAATACACGTTGACAGATGAAAATTAACTGAGTATGTCCTGCAATATTTTACCGGTTTGGAAAGTTAAGGAAATACTTCTGTCCGTAATTTATCCTCCTACATTAAAAAAAAAGTAATCCTGGTGAAGGAAGAAACGGAAATCAATCTGCACATGGTACAGATTTAGTGAAGGATTGAAGCATTTCATATCTGTCCCTCCTGTCTCTTTATGTATTCTCCACTCACCAATACGTTTACTTATCATTGAATAAAATTAACAGCTCTAGTCAGTGTTCTAAAGAATTTATCATCTGCATGGCTGCCAAAATGTCACAGCAGATCGTATGATTATTTGAGTCAATTCCAACACAAGGAATGAATGAATGGCTTCCCACCGGTGTGAACCCACAGGTGTCTCAGCAGCGTGGACGCCTGAGAGTATCCTTTTCCACTGAGACAGCATTTTTCCTTCAGAGTGGTGCAAGAGTGGAATGAGCTGCCAGAGGGAGGGGTAGAGGCTGGTACAAGTACAAAGCTTATAATGCATCGGGATTGGTAAATAAGTAGGAAGAGATATAGGCCAAATGCTGAAATATGAGATGAGAGTTATTAATGATATACTATCAGCGTGGACAAGTTGGACTGAAGGATCTGATTCTGTGCATTCAATTTCTATGACTCACTCTCTCCCCCTCTGTCTCTCTCTTGGTCAGGTCTCGCTGAGGTCTTAACCCAGTTCAGGCAGGGAAGTGAGATTGAGACTGAGTCATTGGAATTTGGAGTCCTCCAACTTCTAACCATTTATACACAATCGTATCCCTGGGAATGGGAAAACTGAAGTCTACTCCAGTACTGGCAGACTTCGAGTTTGTCCCATGCTGTGAAGGTGTGTGTGACAAAGACATGGAGGGTGTGTAAGATGTAGAGTGGGAGAATGTATGAAAAACATGGGGAGGTTGTGTGAGACTATAACAGTGATGATGTATGTGACCAGACAGGCAGCGGATGTGTGACAAAAACAGGCAGGATGTCCTCAAATATGAGAGAGGTTTTAGATAATTTATTTATGTTTGCACTTGCCATTGAATGTTTTGATGGACAGTTTGCATATTCAGCTGCCATTTTATTTGTTTCTGGAAATATTAGCATGAAATAAATTAAATATGATCCCTCAGCACTGACCCTCCGAGAGCACCCACTCTCCCAACACTGAACGGGCGCTGATGGCACTTACTCAGCACTGAACCTGTGACAGTAACCTCTCGCTCAGTTCTGACCCTCCAACAGTGTCTGCTCCCTCAACACTAACCCTCTGAATGTGCCCACTCCCTTAGAATTTGCCCCATGACAGTAACCGATCCTTTAGCACTAACCATCTGAGAGTTTCTGCATTCTCAGTCCTGATGCTCTGACAGCGTCATCTCTCACAGCACTGAATCTCCAAAAGCGCCTGCCCTTTCAGCACTGACCTTTTGCATGGAAAGAGAAAGCGCCGTTCCATCAGTTCTGGCCCTCTGACAATGCATGCTTTCTTGTCTCCCTGACGGGAGCCTGGTCCTCGTGTACTATTTTACTCACTTGCACAGTGTTCAGAAGTTTCGAAGCAACCAAAGATATCCTCTGTGAATTGCACCAGATCATAATAGCAGTCTCCTGCGAGTGTGGGAAACAGAGGGAGGTGAGCAGAAAAACTATTTGTCCCTATCAACTTTGATGAATCCTGCCTCATCCTCAACACAGGTCCATAACCTGAGGCCGGACTACCTTTTATTAACAGTCACAGGCCACATTGGATTTGTTACTGTGTAATTTGCCTGTTGTTAGATGTGAAGGTAGGTGAGCAATTGAGTGATCGTGAACACAGTTCGGTATGTTTACTTAAGCAACAGAAAGGGATAGTTATGTACTGCAGGGAAAGAGTTATATCCGAGGGAAAGGCAATTAGGATGACATTTGGCAAGATTTAGTTTGCACTAGATGTGGAAGGAAACGGATGGTATGAGCACAATTGAAACGTGGAGCTTGTTAAAGGAACAGATATCGTGTGTACTTGATGAGTATGTACCTGTTAGTTATGAAGGAAGTTGTCGAGCGAAGCAGCCGTGGTTTACTAAAGAAATGAAAGCTCATGTCAAGAGAAAGTAGGAGGCTTATGTTAGGATTTGACTTGAAGGCTCAGTTAGGGCGATTGAGAGTTACAAGTTAGTTACGAACAACCTGTACACAGAGTCTAGAATAGACAGGAGAGGACATGAGAAGTCGCTTGCGGATGGAATCTTAGAAAACCCTAAGGAATTCTACGTGTATATCAGGAACCAAAGAACGACGAGAGTAAGATGAGGACTAGTCAAAAATAGGAGTGATGAATTGTGTGTGGAGTCAGAGGAGGTAGGAAGGCGCTAACGAATATTTTTCATTAGTATTCATATTGTTTTCAGTCAACGGTGTCGAGGAGAATCTGAGATACAGGCTACTAGACTGGATGGTTTACAATGCGGTTTACATGGAGGACTTGTTAACAATTCTGGAAGGTGCGAAAATAAGTAAGTCCCCTTGGTCAGCTGGGACCTATCCATGGATTTCCTGGGAAGCCAGGGGGAAGATTGCAGAACCTTTGCCTTTGATCTTTATTTTCGATATTTTCTACAAGAATAGCATTCGAAGATTGGAGGATAGCAAAAGTTGTTGCCTTGTTGAAGAATGTAATACAGATGACCAAAGTAATCATAGACCAGTCAGCCTTACCTTTCTTGTCGGAAAGAATATGGAGCTGAGTATGAAAGAGATGATGTATAATCATTCAACCAGCAACAACTTGATTTCAGCGGGTCCACATGGTTTCATGAGTTTTTCTAAAAGGTGACCAAGCATGTGGATGAGGGTAGGGCACTTGACGTGGTGTACATGACGTCTGTAAAACCTTTTATAAGATTCCACATGTTAGGCTGTTGGAGAAAATGCAGAGGCATGGTATTGATGATGATTTCGCTGTTTGGATTAGAAACTGGCTTTCTGTGAGAAGGCAGCAAGTGGTGGCTAATGAAAATATTCACCCTGGAATCCGGTAAGGAGTGGTGTCGCACAATGATCTGTTTTGGGATCACTGTTGTTTGTCATTTTCGTAAATGACTAAGACGCAGGCATAGGGTGAATGGGTTAGTAAGCTTGCGGATAACACAAAAGGTGCTGGAGTAGTGGGCAGCGTGGAAAAATGTTGCAGGTTGCAGGGGAGCTGGAATAATTTGCAAAATTGGTCTTAGAGGTGGCAAATAAAATTCAATGCAGCTAAATGTGAAGTGATTCACTTTGGGAACAATAACAGGAAGGCAGAATACTGAGTTAATGGAAGGATTCTTAGTAATGTGGATGAGCAGAGTGACCTTGGAGTCCATGTACATAGTTTCAAGCCAGGTTGATTTTTTTTGGATTACTTACCGTGTGGAAACAGACCTTGCGGCCCAACAAGTATAAACTGACCCTCCGAGGCGCGACCCAGACAGACCCATTTTCCTACACTTACCCCTTTATCGAACCTGCAGATTTTTTGGATTGTGAGGGGAAAACAGAGTACCGGGCGGAAACCCACACAGATAGCTGCTTGAAGGAGGAATTGAACCCGCGTCGCTGGTGTTGCGATGTAGCAGTACTAACCAGTGTGCTCCTAGCGAAAGAGTACGACAGCGTTGGTTTTATTGGTGGAGGATTGAGTTCCTGAGCATAATGTCATGCTGCAACGAAACAAAACACTTGTGTGGCTTCACTTGGAATATTTTGAACTGCCTGGTCGCTCATTCCAGGAAGAATGTGGAAACATTGGAAAAGTTGCAGACGAGATAGAACAAGATATTGCCTGTCCTGAAGGAATAGTCTTATCAGGAAAATCTCAGAGACTTGGGTCCGTTCTCATCTGAAAGAAGTCTGAGAGCAGATTTGATACAGAGTTACAAGATTTTCCAAGGTTTGTGAAGATGTGCAGCTCAGGTTGAGGTTGAGTGTGCAGGTCTGCTCGCTGAGCTGTTGGTTTGAATCAAATCTACAGCTCTGCGATCAAAACTACTCCAGGGAGTTACAAGATGATAAGAGGATTAGATAAAGTAGACGGTGGAACTATTTTTCATAGGAAGATGATGTCAGCTTGTACGAGTGGTCATAACTACAAATTGAGGGTTTATAGGTTTAAGCCAGATGTCAGAGGCAGGTTCTTTGCTCAGAGAGAAGTAAGGGTGTGGAATGCCCTGCCTGCCAATGTCGTTAACTCTGCTAAATTATGGAGATGTAAACAAACCTTGGATAAACACATGGATGATGATGGAATAATATAGGGGGATGAGTTTAGATTAGTTCACAGGTTGGCGCAACATCAAAAGCCAAAGGGCTTGTGCTGCGCTGTATTGTTTCATTGTTCTACGTTCTAAAGCTAAATCTCCACATCGGGGACCTCCAACCCCATGGCATCAATTAAGATTTCACCAGTTTGCACATTTGCCCTCACTCCAACTGACCTCACTTCAAAACTTCCAGCCCAGCACCATCCTTATGAGCTGTCCCATCTGTCCCATTTCCTTCCCACACATGTGCATCACCCTCTCCTCCAAACTATCAACTCTGCAACCTCCTCCGTGCACCTGTTGCATTCCCATCCACTCAACCTGTCACTAACCATTTCCAGATTCCAATGTCCTCATCGCAAAATGTCCTCCCACCTGTTGTGTATCGTCAGTAAAACTGCGGACATTTCACTCTGCCAATTCCATCAAGTCATTAAGGCAGATATAAATTATGGAAGTCGTATGACTCACCATTCCAGCACTTTGCTAATTACTTTTTTACAACTTGAAAAATACGCAATAATCCAGATTCTGTATCTTCAATTAAACAACGGACAATCCTGGACTTTTTAAAAACTTTTCACGGTGAACTCCGACCTTGTGCAATGGCTTTTGATACAGTCTCTTATGGAATGCCTACAAACATTTGATCAACACTGCTTGCAATATGATCAAAGAACTCTGACAAAGTTGTCAAGTGTGTTTTTCCATTCAACAAATGATGTTGACACAGTTTGACTCTAATCACCTTTTCTCAACGTCCTGCAATTTCTTTCTTCACGATTGTCTCTCGCAGTTTCCAAATGACAGATAAGATATTGGAACAGATGGAAGCCATTCGTCCCATTAGGTCAGCTCCAAGTTTTAATGAGGTCACGTCTGATTTGGTTAATTCTTAATGGCACTTTTCCGCCTTATGCCCATTTTTCTTGATTCTCAAAGTGACTAATTGTGCGTCCGTCTCAACCTTGATTATACTCAGCCTTGACAGCCCTTCAGTGTAAAGAATTCTGCAGATTTGCTACTCTCTCAAAGACAGAATGTCCTCCTCATCTGTGTCTTAAATGATTAACGGTTCCCCTGAGATTAGGCTCTATATATTCTTCGCAAATTTCGTTTTTCATTAAATATCTTTAGTCCCAGTCTTCTGGAAACTGACACTGATTGTTGACAACATTTCCTCCACAACATCAACCCACCCATCCGCACTGCGCCCTCCCCTATCATTATAAATAGACCAAAAAAATCTCCAGTTAGCCTTCTTTGCTCCAAAGAGAGGAATCCCAACCTCAGTAATTTCTCGACAAAAGGTCTTTGCTCATCGCTGGACATCATGCAAGGCGGAGAATTGCGAAGCAGTTTGGGGGAAATATCGCCACTGGGAAGGTTAAAACAAAACAAGGGAAAATAACAGTAAACGCATGTCTCCAGCTTTGGAAAACTTTAGAATCTCTTTGGGAACCGAAACCACAGGTGAATGAAGGGTGGATTGTCCCACTTAACACAGCTAGTCTTTAAGAGGCTGCGACTGTTGATTCTGCTGTTCTCTAGACATGAACCAATCGGAGACATTGAAAGGATTGTCATTCCTGCGCGTCAGGAATTCAAACCTCGCCACGGCTACAAGACCACGCGAAGACTCGGGTACAAACAAGTTATGAAAAAGCCTCGAAGAGAGCAGGAATCCTGTTGTAGAAAAGTTGGTTGCTGTGACGTGGATGCGTTTCCAGCGGGTACAGGATTGTTGCCACTTCACTGCAGTAAATGTACCAGGATTTATTTTGCAAAAGAAAAACTGATACAGGACATCAATCACTTCGTGAAGGGCAGGCTGAAGTTTGAATGCGTGAAAAGCCTGTTTTTGGATCGTACAATGAGTCAGTTCACACCGTCTCTGTTGTGTAATTGGTCAACACGTTCATCCATTAACCGAACGGTTGATGGTTTGGGACGTTCCAGGATCGGACCTCTCACTGTTCATACTTCATTGGCTTTCTTTCCTGCACAGCTCAGAGTTTTTAATGTCACGAAAATGTGCCCCAAACAGGAATCTTATCCAGAATCGCAAAGGAATTTCTGTATCGTTTTAATGGCTAATGCAAAGGACTGTGGATGTTGGGAATCCCAAAAAAAAGAACATTCTGGGGAATGTCAACAGGTTTGTCAGTACTACTGGGAGAAAACGGAGTTCTGATTACGTTCTGAAGAAGTTTTGAAACGTTGAATCGCCTTTTCCAAGCCCAGATCCTGCTCGACCCGCTGAGTATTTTTCTGCATTTTCCGCCGGCGTTTAAGCTGAATATAGATCCCACCTATCGGGGTGAAACACCCAGACCCACTTTGTCCCGACATTTCATCGATTTGAAAGCTGTGGGCTTTGAATTCAAATAAACCAAACAATGATTCATTACTGCTAATCGCCCCAGGGGCAGAGACCTGGAAGTGAGAACCCTGTGCGTCCATTTGTAGTTGTGGCCGAGTGGTTAAGGCGATGGACTTAAAATCCATTGGGGCATTTCCACGCAGGTTCGAATCCTGTCAACTACGGAGAATGTGGGCAGCCTTTCACTTTTGGAGATTCAGATCACGGCGGGAGAATCACTTCATCCAGGTCATGAATGGTGCAAATCTCCAGTTCACTCAATGAACTGCACAGATGCACACTTGTTTTGTCAAATTTGTTTTCGACTCGTTACGACACAGCGTAAACACTCCAGCTTATGATAAAACCAGTAACACAGAAACGATTTATGCTGTACAGGAATCTGCAACAATTCGATTGGCCAAGAACTACACGAAGTAAAAATTCAGCACTTCATTTCGAAAGTAAAAGAGAGATTAATTAACAAACCAATGTATATCCCTTACCCATTTTGATGTTCCATTCGATAATGCTATTCAGATAAAACTCCCAGTTAAGGTTTACAAAACAGCACTTCTTTATCAAAACCAGGCAGCTGGAGGTTCTTGTCTTCGGATCTTCCTGTCTCTTCTTTGTCCCTGTCAGGAGACACTATGTCAAAGGTCACGGATCGAAAAGTAATTTTCTAGATGTATATATTTTCAAGAAGATTGTTACATGCAAGGTCTTGGCAGTCCTCCTCTCAACTGTTCAATGTCCCCCGTCTCATACCGCAGAGCATCTGATTGGGTCCCTGTTTTTTTAAAGACTTTCAAGAGACGCAATTAAAATTTGGATTAAAATTTATATATTTTCCTGATTAAAATTTAAACTGAGTGGAGTGGCCAAACTCGAACAATTTATGTCTCCAGGCAATGAACGAATTGAATTGTTCGACGGAGGATTACGTCGTTGTCTTATTGAGAACACTTGTTTCTGTGTCTGGTTGTTCTGCTGCTTTTAAATCTCTTAAATGTGCACTAATATGTTTAAAAAACATCGCCTCTACAGGAAAAAAATGAACCATCATAATGAAGATATGTTTTCATTCTAATTTTTAAATACTTTACACTAACATATCGATAAATTTTATACAATTTCGACTTAGTTTTTTCCTATATATACATAGAAAACATGAAATTAAGACAATCTCATCTGAACACCATCAGTTGCATCTGCGATAACGTGTCTGTGATTTCATGCTACTGACCCACAGCATGTACGATTTTTAAAATGAACGTCTCTTCCATAAGACGCCAACGAAATAGTCTCAAATTATTACATATATACAAAGTTTTAGCGGATTGTGGTCTGTGTACATAATCTCTCCTATCCATTGTTCGTGGCACATACATTAAATTTGTAACGCCAGTACAAACTTAATAGTTTTTTTCGATTGTGGAGCATTTCTTCTGATAGATGTTGATTTCCTATGAAAAGTTATCAACTGGCAGTTGAATCCCATGCTCATTTTTCCCGTTGGAGTACACCTCCAACTATAACGTCACGACCATCGATGGCTACTTGAAAAGTTTTTTAGACGTTTGGTGTAGGTAATACTGGTTTGGTGGTTAATATCGACTTCAAATGGTCAATTGTCATGTGGCATCTTACTGTCCACCGAAACACTGTGTTCTTCTTCAGCAAATCGGTCAACAATGCCACTACACTAGTATAGTTTGGAACAGACTTCTGATAGAGTCCGCTGAGTCTGAAGAATTAAAGAAACTCTTTCTTCGAGGTTGATCGTGGCAATTCCTCAGAAGCCTTCGTCCTTTAGTTCCGGAGTGTGCTCAACCTGCCATGACCGATGTTACATCCCAAGAACATCACCTCTGCTTTCGTGAATTCTGTTTTATTTATGTTTGTCATCAGTGTTGCTTCTCGTGACCGTTCAAAGAGCTCTGCCAATAGTCCATTGTGATCATTCCTTGAATTGCTAAGGATCACTACATCGTCCAAATAGATTACACAATTTGTCAAACTGGCTACAACTCTGTACAAGTGTCTTTGGGTGTGGTAGGCTTGTTCTTCATTCAGAAGTGCATCACTTTAAACTGATACAGCCTATATGGAGTTACAAGCGCAGAGATTTGTTCACCAACTTTGACAACGGTACCTTCCAGTAGCCATGCATTATGCCCGACTTGGTGATGTAACTGGCGTGTCCGACTTTCTGAATGCAGTCCTCCAATCTAGAAATTGGATATGAGTTCGATTTTGTAACGGCGTTGACCGTTCCCTAATCCGCACGAAATTCAACACATATCATCTGGTTTGGTAACTAAGACAATCAGCGAACTCCACGCGCTCTGGCTTGGTTCAGTGATGTTCTCTTCAAGCATGGTGTTCACCTGCATCTAGTCCTGTCACCTCTCGAGATGATTAAGTAGAGAGGGTTGCTGCTTTATTGCAGCAGAATTCTCTACATCTACTTCGTGTTCAACTGCTTTTGTCCTCCCCATGTGATTCTTGCATGTGCCCTGACTCTGTAGGAACAAAAAATCTTTCAACACTTTTCTATGCTCCTGAGACAGACAGCTTTCTAATCCATTCCACTCCTCAAGTACTTCATCATTTTAGAATCTGTTTTGAAGTACATCAAAATTCAAAGCAACTGAATTCGATTCCTCACTCTGCTGGGCAGTAACGAACAACTCTTCCTCCAGTTCTTCATTTGTTGTGTAATACGTTTCAACATGTTCACATGACATACCCAATACAGTTTTATTTTATATCTGACATCTTTGCTAAATAGTTCAACTGACTCAACTTTTTCACAGGGACTTTAACTTAAATTTAAAGGGATCACCTATGATTGGTAACAGTACTGACAAGTTATCCCCGTGGGAAAACTTCTGAGTCCCAGATTTTTATCTGCCACCTGCGTAATTCTACGCTGTGCCATCTTTGGGTGCTGTTTTGCTGAATCACCGCCAAATTTTGTCTCTCGCTCAATTCCGACACATGATTTAATTGTGTGATCTTCGACTTTGACCCTGTCATTTGTTTCTTTAATTAATTCCAAAAGGCAATCACTTCATGTGCGAATATGAACTAAAAAGGAATTGACTAAGTGGATTCATTTGGAACATTCTTCATGGCAAACAATACGAATGGGATATCTTTTTCCCAATCATTCAGGTAATCTTGACAGTATGTTCTCTTCATGGTTTTCAAGATCTTAAGCCATCTTTCCAAAGCTCCCAAGAATTCAGGAAGATATTCACTAGATTTAAAGTGTTGTATCTCAGCTATCAATAACCTCCTTAAATAGTCGAGCAGTAAAATTTGACCCGTAGTCCAACTGAATCTGGCTAGTTAGGTCATAGCGTGTGAAGAAAGCTACTAACTCCTCTACCAGAATTGTGACCTTGATACTCCGGGAAGGAATTGCCATTGGAAATATGGATAGCACATCCATTGTAGTCAACAAGCACTGGTTCCGACATTTAGTTCTCGGGAGGGGATGCACGCAATCAATTATAATCCACGTGAAGATTCTCCAACTATGGTAATTGGCAACAAAGGCGTGTTTTTATTGCCGCCGGAGGCTTACCTGCCATTTGACATGTATGACACTGTCAGAAAAAGCCAACCACATCCCCTGTGCCTTTCAGGCCAACAGAAATGTTTAGTATTTAGCTTGCGTGTTTCGTAACCCTCGGTGATCCCCTATAGGTAGTTCATGTGCTACCCATAACACTTCCTCTCTATGTGGTAGCTGCAACACAGTCTTGTTTACTTCCGCCCACTACACGAATCACATCAAGTAGTGTATCAGCTGACCTAAACTCAACTCCTTCATCTTTCTTTTAACTTGTCACTTGGTGCTGTGACTATTGAGAGTGGGATCTGTTTAACACACAGTCTGGGAAAATAGAAAGATATTTCTGTTTTAACTCCTCAGTTTCTTTGTCTTCCTTGGGCTTCTCCACAATAAGGGGAGTCACTTCCAAATTGGATGTTGCCAAATCATTTCCAAGCACAAGCTGAATTCATGGAACTGACACTCTGTCTATCACGCCCAACGTAAATTTTCCCGGCTTAAATTGGCGCTCCAACCTGATCTTACATAAGGGAACGCTAAATTTCTGCTCATATACCCCACAAATTACGGGAAACAGATATGAAAGGGTATATATTCATCCATCTCTTACTACCAGCGACTGGTTAGATCCTGTCACTCTCAAAATTATAGCTTCTTGTCTTCTCCCCCGTTTTTTTCTGAGTAAACGTTACCACAGCGGCGATTCTTTGTAGAGATCAGGTAATAACTCCATAACCAGCCCCTGCCGAGGCTGCACATCCGTCTGCAGCACCTCAGCTCTTCTTGTGGTCTCCTGTATTACCTTCATTAATGCCACCAGTTTAGCTTCTTTAAACACTTTTATTTTCCACAACGCCTTTAATTAAGGACAAGTACTGTGTCTTTCCGTATTCAACTTTGCCAGAATGGAAACAGCTGAGGCCTTTCACCTCCTTTCGAGTCTCTTGGACTTCTTTTTTTCCTGCTCTAATATCTTCCAAATGCGCCCGGTTCTTGGTTTAGTAATGCAGAATCTCCCCTTCTGCCAATTTCTATCCTTCACAGGACGAATATCTGTTCAAAAGCTTGTCTTACGCACTTGCATGTACTCATCTACTAATTCTGCTCCCCTTCTGACTTTCCGAAATCTTTTTTCCTCCACGTGAATTCTTGCAATCTCTGAAAGTGTGTTTTTGAACTCCTCCAGCAGAATTATCGCTCTAATAGCCTGAAATATCCTCTCTTTATCCAAATACGAATCCATCCATCAAAAGTATTGTGTTTATTTCTTTTTAACTCAACATAAGTCTGACCTGTGTTTCTGAAACGCTCTCGATTTACTTCTGGTACCGGTTCAGAAGCACTGAAAGGAGCCTGTTTTACTCATTCATAATCTTTTCACACCTCACGTAATATCATACCAAATCCCTTACTCGCTCTGACTTCGAGTTTAGTCTGAACTCGCTTTACCCACAAATCTTCGGACCATTCCATCTGCCTAGCCATGTTTTCCTTGAAATGAAGAAGGCTTCAACATCATCCTCATCAAAATGTTGTGGAGTTGTGACGCATTTACATATATCACTAATTTCTCTTTTAATTTCCATCCTGTGAACTTGACTTTGCTGACAAAGTCGCAACTTCTCAAGTTCAAGTTTACTCGCTCCTTCTCCGTTTTCTCTGTTCCTTTCTTATCTCCCTTTGCTCATCCAAGTAACTTCTCTCTCTTTTTCCTCCCTCTCTATCTCCCTTCTCTCTGTTTCTCTGTCTCTCTCCTTCTCTTCTGTCACTTTTCTCATTCTTCTCCCCCCTTTCTTCCTCTCTCCCTCTAGCTTTCCTCTCTCTCGCTTTGTTTATCTTCTCACTCCATTTTCCTCGAGACTCGTTTAATTTTTTCTACCTCAACTGCACTAAGTTGTTTTTCCGTCACAGCTTAGTGTTTGAGTAACTCCTTCAACCGTTTTATTTTGTCCTTGGTTAATCCCAAATCTATCTTATTTGTTAATACTATAAGTATGGCCTTTTCTTTCATTCTAAACTTTCTTGGCAAATTTGAGAATCATCTTCAAATCTCCGAACGTCTGTTGCAATTTGAGACATTTCTCTCTCTTATATTTAATCAACCACAAGTCTCCAAAAATAATCACTTTGTCTCACTTGCGTTTTATTTAAAGATCTAGTATACTAACCTGGAAGTGTTTCAGTTTGCTGGGAATTTTCGTTTCCCCAAATCTATTCAAATTTGTCAAAACAGGTTCAAATCCAGGACGAGCCCCAAGATTTTTAGGACACAAGTAAACACTCCTGTGAAATTTTAAACCAGCAACACAGAAAATAATTATCCCGTGCAGTAATCTAAAATTTCGAGTGGCTGAGAGCTATTTAAAGTAAAAATTAACAACGTCATTTCTGAAAATATAACAGAGAATATTTAATGAAACACTATTGACAATTTCTTTCTCTAAACTATCATTTAACTTCCCTTCGATAATACTAGTCCGATACACTCCCCAGTAAGATTGACAAACAACACTTCTCATCTTAAAAAACTAGCAGCGGTCGGTGCTTGTCTTCGGAGCTTCCAATGTCTTCTTTTCCCTTTGTTTGCAATTTTTGCATCACCAATTACTGAACCAAAAGGTGCTTTTAAGAGATATTTCTCAGCAGTCTGCTAAATGCTGGATCTTAGCAGTTCTCTTCTGAACTGTTCAATTATTCCGGTCTTATACCCAAGAGCATCTGATTGTTTCATTGGCTTTTAGCATTGTCAATAAAATCAAATTAAACTTGTTTGGAATTAATTGTTTTTCAGGATATATTTTAAACTGGTTGGCCGAATGCAAATTTGTTTTTCATTTCCAGGCATTGATATAATTGAGTTCTTCAAACCAGTGTTACGTTGTGGCGTTTTGAGAACACTTGATACTGTGTCCGGTAGTTCTGCTACTATAAAGTCTCTGAAAGGTGCACCTGTATCTTCATAAGACCAATGAGCCACGTGTTGGTAAATGAGTCGAGAGCAGTGCGCAACTGGGCCTAAAGACATTCTCTGTGCTGGAGACCTCTGTGACCCACTGCGGTGAGATCCCATGCTGAAGTGCAAGGACAACGTCTGCAAAATATACCTGAGCCATGAAGGAGTGGATTCGACTCTCCCCTGATCTTTCTGTCAGACAGGATATCCATTGGAACGTTCGGACTGGGTATACAGTACCAGGCACGGTGCACATTCCTTGAATTAGTCCCTTGGGGAATCAGGAAGATAAAATCCTGATCATAGACCAGCTGTGTGCAATTCCTTTGCTTCTCAATAACCAACGTGTTATATAACCCTGGTCCTTCCTTCACATACTGCCTGCGTTTGTGTAAAACAGGTCTTTCTCCTCGCAGCCTGGCCCTCAGAATGGAGATGCACGTGCGACGGGACAAAGCCAGAAACAGACGAGACATGGAAGTGTGTCATGTGCCAATTGTTTAGCCTGAGGATTTTTTTTTGCCGGCTGCTGTCCTATCATATTGCTGGAGACACAGGGATTGGGTTTGTGATGTTTGTTGGAAATTGCAAGTTACAAATGAGCACCATGTGTGACTATTTAAGCGCATTGTCCATGTTCACTTCAACGGTTCACAATGTCTGGAGAAGAGTCTGGAGTTCCACCTAAAGCTGCCTTTTTCCTAGAAACTCACAGACGTGAAACACAAGGAACTGGTAGAACCTGAACACATCTTCCCCTCTGGAAGTAGGTTTGCCTACTTCCAGAAACTCACCGGTGCTACAAATCTTCTCAAACCTCTGCCCCTCTTGGCATTGTGCCTGTGTGACTCCCTCTGTGGGTGAAAAAGAGGATCGATTCATCTAGGGCATTTCAACACAGTGAGATCATGTCAACGTCTCTCCATTTGTTGTGTCATTTCAGATCACAGGGATAATCCCATTTACACTTGCCCTGGAGACATCAGAACCCGCAAAATTATGGGCCTAATGGAAACGGGAACTAGAATACATGGATAACTATAAACAAAACAGCACAGAGGGCTGAATGGACTGTTGTCACGTTGTAACAAATACTGTAGGACAGGGAGAAACTGGTCTGCAGCGTAAATGAGCAGAACTGAAAAGTCAAAAGCAGTGTAGGTTTGCTCACTGAGCTGTAGGTTTGAGATCCAGACGTTTCATTACCTGGCTAGGTAACATCATCAGTGGGACCTCTAAGTGAAGCGAAACTGTTGTCTCCTTGCTTTCTATTTATACATTTGTCCTGGATGGAGTTCGTGAGGTTTGGGGTGATGTCATTTCCTTTTCGTTTTCTGAGAGGTTGATAGATGGTATCTAGATATATGTATTTGTTTTTGGCGTTGTGGATGGAGTGCCAGAAGGAAGAAACCGAGAGCTAACGATGTCATAGTCGAAAGAAAGGACAACGGAAAACTACAAACCTGCGTATACGGAAAACCGACAAACACTGATCAAATACTTAACTATACCAGCAACCATCCCAACACACACATACGAAGCTTGTCAGAACACTATTCCAACGAGTCACCATACACTGCAGCACTGACGAACTTCGGAAAACAGAGGAGAACCACTTATACAACGTATTCAAGAAGAACGGACACTCAAAAAGTACAGTCCACAGATTCCTCAGGATCAAACCACGACAAGCAGACCAAACACAGCCAGAAACGCTAACCACCTTACGATACATCAAAGAAGTTTCAGAAATGAGAGCCAGACTAGTAAGACGCCTCGGAATCCTAGTGGCATACAGACCCACCAACACTCTCAAATAAAAACTACCAAACTTAAAAGACCCAGTACAACTCATGGACAAAACCAACGTCATCTGCAAAATTCCATGCAAGGACTGTCACAAAGACAACGTAGGACAAACAGGAAGAAGGTTAGCCACCAGGATACACGAACACCAGCTATCTACAAAAAGACACGACCCTCTCTCCATCGTAGCCCTACACATGGATGAAAAACAACATTTCGACCGGGACAACACATCTCTCCTGGGACAGGCTGAGCAAAGATATGTCAGAGAATTCCTAGAGGCTTGGAACTCCAAACACAACGCTATAAACAAGCACGTAGGTCTAGATACCATCTGTCAACCACTCGGAAAACGAACAGGAAATGACATCACTACAAACCCCAGGAACCCCATCCAGGACAAACATTTAAATAGAAAGCAGGAGACAACAGCTTCGCTTCACTGCGAGATCGCCACTGATGATGTTACCTAGCCAGGTAATGAAACGTCTGGATCTCAAACCTACAGCTCAGCGAGCAAACCTACACCCGAAACCTCAACCTGAGCTACAAACCTTACAACAGCCGTGTAACTGATGAAAGGGACGACAGGGTCTGTTGTTTTCTGTGGTGCTCTCCTGTTTCTGATTCAGTGCTCCCAGCGCTCCGGCTCGACTTTGATTTCCAGTCGAGGAATGGGAATTTTCCTATGCTCGTTTGTCGTACCGGCAGCATTCCTAAAGCAGGAAATGATTGATGTGGCTGTGAATTGGTCATGTTTTGTCAAAAACACGATTCAGGTTAACATAAGACAAAGAGCTGCGGATGCTGGAAATGTGACACAAAAACATGGAATGCTGGAGAAACTCAGCGCCTGGCAGTATCCATGGAGCAAAGTAGAGCTAGTGTTTCAGATCGACAGAAGCAGGTTCGTTCGGTATTTCAACATTGTAATGCAGGCAAATTTTCAGTATTGTGTGTGGGATCATCATATTTATCAAAACTTCTCATTAGTTCACAACCGTCACTTTTACAAATTTTAAAGGTTTTATTTGGTGGTAATGCTGCTTCCGTTTCCATGAGCTGGTGACAAGCTGTGCTTTAATGGTTACCTTTTTCTTTTCCTTTCTGTCACTTAGCAGCCATGTCAAGTGGACAATTGACCCTTTCAGTGTCTTCCACAATGTGAGTTTCCATTTGTCTTTCTATGTCTGTTCATTGTCACCTTCTTTCACAGTCTCTGTCCAATTCCCTCATTTCCCATTTCTGGTCTTTGGAAACTCTGACTGCAGAAGACAGTGTGAAAGTGCAGCTGATTAGGCAATTTCTCCTCCCGCTGACTGGAGTGTGGAGAACTGGGCTCACATTCTCTAGATAATATATCTGTCACTTAGGCCTGAGGCCTTCGACATGTTTCCTTTTAAGTTCCAAATACAATTCATAATATTTTGCTTTTGGTGTAAAATTAATGAACAGTTACAGCAGAGAATGATCAGCGTGGGATATCCGCACTGATTCCTGCCTCACCTCGTTCTTCCCAACAAACTGAGAATGAAGGATGGAGAATAAACGAGGAGGTGAAACAAAAGCGCTTCTAGAACCGAGGTAAGAAACTCCAAATAGAATTAGCAGAACAAAACAATGAGGTGTCAAAGAGGTCCTTACTCGATGTGATTGTTCGGTGTTCGAGATGGGAAAGGTATCCAGCCTGAGGCACCTTCATGTCTCTTGTTGCTGACTGAATCAGAAAGAAGAGGTCTCACGAGACCTCCACTTGTCTCACTTTGCTGTCCCCACCTCCTCCCCTGACCAGGTTTACATTTTCCTGCTGTTCAATGAGGTAAATGATACAACGTCATTTCGTGTCTATCACTTTCTCAGTTCCAGTTCCAACATGGCTTCGATTTCAGATGGTCATTGCCTGGCTTTTAGGTGACATGAATGTTGCTTGCCAATACGCCTCATCTTTCGCCTCGGAACACTTCAACCCCAGGACAGTCAAACGTGTGAAGGTTTGACTGCAAATCCATTCATTCCTGTTGCGAAATGACTGAGTCGCTAACATGCGAACTGCACCAAAGCATGATTCAGAATTTCTGATGTTGGTTCTTTCGCGTTGAAAAACAGCAGACAAAATCAAAATGAGGCCTTTCAGAGACTATCTTGGGATTCATTTGACAGAGAGGCGACATCAACAATCCGTGGTGCACTGTGACACCAGCAAATAAATGTTACTTTGTTTTCAAACCGGGTTGCCTTCGCACTGAAAGCATAAGCGGTACCTTTGTTACAGAAAGGGTGAGGGCACGGAAACTGCACTCCTTATCAGGATGATAATTGCTGCTGTACACTCCGGCGCATGTACAGGCCAAGGTATGAGAGCAGCTTAACAAAGTTTCAGACAGTACTTAATTGTAATTCCTTTCCATTTCACTTCTACAGCAGGTATGGATTGTTTGCATCCAATTAGAAGGAGTATGGTAGTAGATACACGGAGAAACTACCACAGCAAATCCCGCGCCAATCATCTCACTGTTTTTTCAGTGTTGTCGGGTCTAAATCCGAGCAATCCATCGTTAGCAGCAGCATGACGTGGAAGAGAGGATTAGCAAAATTATTCTGGGTCGGGTGGTCATTATGGTGGATTTTAACTTCCCCAACATTGACTGGAAATGCTATAACTCTAGTACGTCGGATGGATCAGTTTTCGTCCAGTGTGTACAGGAGGGTTTCTGGCCACAGTATGGTGAAGGGCCGACAAGAGTGGAGGCCACATTGGATCTGATGCTTGGTAATGAACCAGGCCAGGTGTTTGATTTAGTTCTGGTGAGCACTTTGGAGAGAGTGACCATAATTCACATACGTTTAGTTTAGCGATGGAAAGGGATAGGTACATGCCACAGGGCAAGAGTTTTCAATGGGGCAAGGTGAATTATAATGCGATTAGGCAGGAATTAGGATGCATGGAATGGGGTAGCAAAATACAGGGGATGTAGACAATGGAAATATGGAGCTGGTTTAAGCAACAAATATTTTGTGTCCTTCATCGGTATATTCCTGTCAGGCAGGGAGGAAGTGATAAGGTAAGGGAACCGGGGTTTACTACAGAAATTGCATCTCTTGTTACGAAGAAGGAGGAGGCTTATGGTTGATGAGGCAAGATGGTTCAGATGGGGAGGTGGAGAGTTACAGATCAACTAGGAAGGATTTAAAGAGAGTTAAGAAGAGCAAAGAGTGGACTCGAGCAGTCTTTAGCAAATAGAATCAAGGAGAACCCTAAAGTTTTCTATAGGTATGTGAGGAATAAAAGGATGATTAAGGTAGGAATAGGTCCAATCAAAGACAGAAGTGGGAAGTTGAGTGTGCACCGTGTGGAGATCAGAGAGGTGCTAAATGAATATTTCTCATCGATTTTCACTCAGGAAAAGGAGAATATTGTAGAGGAGAAGAGTGAGGTACGAGCTTAGAGGCGGCATGGTGGCACAGTGGTTAGCACTGCTGTCTCACAGCGCCAGAGACCTGGGTTCAATTCCCGCCTCAGGCGACTGACTGTGTGGAGTTTGCACGTTCTCCCCGTGTCTGCGTGGGTTTCCGCTGGGTGCTCCGGTTTCCTCCCTTGTCCCTGAATATTTCTGGTGCTTAGCTGCTGAGTCATGCCCGAATCAACTCTGGAAATGGGAGGGACGGGCGGAACTGGAGGACCAAGCAGCGGCCGGTCCTCCAACCAGAGTGAGTGAGGAGCGGGGCCAAAACATTCTCGGGAGTGAACGCTTCAGGATTGGTCAGAAAGCGAACTGTTTTGCAGATTGATCGTTCTCACTACATGGTGGAGTATTAAACCTCTCTCATAAATCAATGTGAGATTTTAAGAAATAGTTGAGTAGTAAATCTGATAACGTACATATTTCCAATCGATTTGCACAAATCGTGTAAGAAACTTCTTATCAAACTCCCAGAACGACTGGTAATTTAAATACCTGGCCGGTATGGTTAAGTTGAACTGAACAATTTACTTGCATGCTAGAAATCAATGTGTCTCTACCTCGATAGAACAATTGTTAATGTTACATATTTCACCCATGATTCTGTGCATTTATGAATATTCTCTATAAACTCACCAATAAACTCAGACGCACGCGCAGTTTGGTTTCTATGTGGAGCATGCGCAGTGTTACATTGATCAGGACAGGGAGAGAGACATGGAGCTGCTTTCTCCGGCAGCGGCTGCAATCGGCTTCAGAGAGCGGCGCTCAGAGCCGGTGTGTGGGAGCCTCGCTGGGAGAAGGGAGCGGAGATAATTTACAAGTCCCCGATACAGGCAAAAAAAAAACACCGAAAAAGTCCCTCCAGGCACGGATAAGGAGGTGGCGGTCTCTGATCAGGGAAGCGGCCCAGGGTCACGGCTGCCATTTGTTTGAGGGAAAAAGGAGCGCTCAGGGCCGCCATCTTGAGAAGGTCAAGGTGCAGGAGGG
The DNA here is from genome assembly GCF_020745735.1 of Hemiscyllium ocellatum. Taxonomy (NCBI): domain Eukaryota; kingdom Metazoa; phylum Chordata; class Chondrichthyes; order Orectolobiformes; family Hemiscylliidae; genus Hemiscyllium; species Hemiscyllium ocellatum. The sequence continues at coordinate 48,565,785 of NC_083433.1, read as the reverse complement.
CGGGGCTATCGGGGTCTGTAGAACAATCAGAGGAAAGGGAAGACCCATTGTTATTGATTTAATTCCATGAACACAGCGTCACTGGGCGGTCCCGCAGGAATATCCTCTCTCAGTCCTGTTGTGATGTTTCACCCAGTCAGAACCAGCAGCTCTCCTCCTCTCTCAGCTCCACTTCTGTCCTTCCTGCAGCGTCTGTCCCCTGGAACATTGAGCTGCCTGTCCTGTCCCTCCCTCAGCTGTTGTTCTGTAATACCTGTGATATCCCAGTCCCATCTTAAATTACTTCACTAAAGACATGAATGCACCCGATGGATTTCTCTTAACATCAGCAATTGTTGAATACTCACTTACATGTTTTAAATTATATCTTTTTTGAAGTATTTAATTCACATTCAATCATTTGCAATGGCGGAATTTGAACCTGTGTCCAGAGAACATTTGCTGAGTTTCTGGATAAATTGCCTCACAATAATGCCACTAGGCTATCACTTCACCTATTCACAGGTTGAGCAACATGAATCAAAACCATTTTTTCCTGCACAATTATTTGATCCTGAACTCTGGTGATATCACTCAGTATCTCTCCATGTGGGATGCCTCACTGTGTGGGTCTAATTGTTGCCTCTGTCAGCGTCTCTCACTCTTGCAGCCACTCCAGATCCTAAGCCAACAAAATTCTCCACTCCAGAGAGATGAGGCAGCACAGGCCAGATCTCTGTGGGCTCAGTGCCATTCTACATGTGTAACCCTCACAGCATCAGTCTAATTTCCCATTCTGCTTATTTCTGTGTCTTCTACAGGTACTCATGGAGTTCCTCATTCAAGAGACGTGCCAACTGCTAGTTGGGACATTGCTTAGTCAGCCAGATAGACAAGGGTCAGGGAGGTCAGAAGCCTTCAATAAATCCTGCAATGAGGTAAGATCATTCACAGTGCACAGAGCAGAGAGGGCTCCAAATATCAGCTAACAGGACATGACATAGATATAGTGCTGAAAGGGGAGCACAGTACAGACACACCCCAGGCTCAAGCACCACCTTTTACTTTTACGTTTTGTTGTACTGGAACAGCATCGGGAGTTCCCATTTTTCCATCCAGGCGTGTGCTGTCTTGGTGAGCATCAGGACAACAGAGGGGAAAGCAGGCCTTCCACAAGAGGGTAGTAATGTGGTCTGGGATCTTTCTGTTCCTTAATCCCTCTTCAACACTGTATCTATAGCTTGTCTTGTGGACCAGTGTCTTCAATCATTTTAACTTCTATAACAGTTCCTATCTCTTCATCTCCTCCCCTCTCACCAATTACTTCACATATTTGAAACCTCCAGTCCAGATGACCATCCATATCGCTGTAACTTGTTTCAGTCTATAAAACATTCCTTGTCTCGATAGTCTCCTCCTCCAATAACTGGAGACATAGGGTCTGTTTCTGTGCGGCATGACTTTTCGGCCGAGCTTTTCGAAATGGAATGAGTTGCCTTTGCCTGTGTTTGGCCCATATCCCTTCAAATCTTCTCCTCTCCATGTACCTGCCCAAGTGTCTTTTCCATGTTGTAATTGTAATTGTTTTTACCATTTCCTCTGGCAGTCCATTCTGTCTATGCACCATCCTCTGTGGAAAATGTTACCCCTCAGCTCCCTCTTTAAATCCTTGCTCTCTCATGTCACGTTTATGCCTCCAGCTTTGGACTCACCTACCCTTGGCGATTCACGTTAGTTAGGCTCTACATTGTTTCATAAACCTTTATAAGTTCACCCCGTGGCCTCCTCTGGCTGGGGGAAATTTTGACGACAATGTTACAAATATCTCCAACTCATGTACTCAATGCTCTGGCCACTGATGGCAAGTGTTCCAAATGCTGCTTTCCCCACCCTGTCCCCCTGTGATGCCACTTCCAAGGAAAAATGTAACTGCACCCCTCGGTCTCTCTCTGTTCGACAACACTGGCCAGGGCCCCACCATTAACTGTGTTAGTCCTCCCTGGTTTGTCTGAACTAAATTCCATACCCGAATTAAACCCTATCTTTCATTCCTTAACCCTCTGGCCCAGTTGATTACCATCCCCTTCGATAACTATATTCTATGCCAACTCTTCCACTAATCTTGGTATCAACAAACATAATAACACAGGGACTCCTATATTTTCACTCAAAACGTTTATGCAAGTGATGTTTAACAGTGGTCCCAGCACCAATCCTTACAGCACACTGCTGGTCAGAGGCCTCCAGTCTGAACAACAGCCCTCACCCACCACCCTCTGTCTCCCACTGTCATCCCATTGTGTATCCTATTGGCTAGCTCTCCCTGATCCCTTGTGATCTACACTTACTGACCAATGTACCATGCTGCACCCTAACCAAGGGTTTGCTGAAGCCAGAAACAACATCTGTTGTTCTGCCTTCATCTATTTTCTCGGACACATCTTGAGCAAACTCCAGTGAAGTTTGTGGGACATGTTTTCACACGCACAAAGCCATGCTGGCTGTACGTAATCAGTCCTTATCTTTCCAAATGCATGTAAGTCCTACCTCTCAGAAAGATCTCCAACAACTGACCCACTCTGATGTCTGTCTCATCAGTCTTAGTTCCCTGGCTTCCTCTTGCAGCCTTTCTTAATTAATGACACAATATTGTAATCTTAGTCAGAGAGTCATACCGCATTGTTCGGTTAACACTAACAATACTCTCAAACTGACCTCATACCACCTGCCTGTTCCTGGTTCATGTGTCTTCAAACCTTTCCTATTCCTATACTAATCCAAATGCCTTTAAACATTGTAATTTTCCCCACATTCATCCCTTCCTTGGGAAGGTCATTCCACACGCATCCCACCCTCTGTGTAACAATGTGCCCCCATGTACTTTTTTAAAATGTCTCTCCTCTAAACTTAAGAATATAGTGCCTTGTCTTGAAACTCCTCTGCCCATGGGAAAAGACAACTCCCATTAACTCTATCTATCCCCCTCATTACTTTATAAACTTCTATGAGGTCATCTGTCAAATTTCAGGTTTCCATGAAAAAATGCCAACCTATCCAGCCTTTCTTTATAACTGAAACCTTCCTTCCCCATCCACATCCCAGTTAATCTCTTCTGAACCCTCTGCAGCTTCATAATATCCATCCTATAACTGGGTGATCCGAACTGGACATAGTATTCCAGAAGTGGACTCACCATTGCCCTGTATAATCTCAATGCGACTTCCCAACTCCTGTATCCAAAAGATTGAGCAATGAAAGCAAGTGTGGTAAGCAAGTTTTTTTTACCATCTTGTCTCTCCGTGTTGCAAACTTCAAAGAATTATGTACCTGAACCCTGAGTTATACAACACACTACCGAAGGTCCTACCATTAATTGTATAAGTCCTGCCTGTGTTTGTTGTACCAAATGCATTCCCTCACATTTATTCAGATTGAACTCCATCTACAGTTTTTCAGCCATTCACACATTTCATCAGGATACCTTGTAATCTTAGAAAACCTTCTTCACTGTCCACAGTGCCACCCTCCGGTCTATCAGCCTATCACACATAGCTCTCTATGGTACAAATATCTCTGCTAGGGGCCCTACAATTTCTTCACCAGCTTCCCAAAATATCCTGAGCTACATTGGATCAGGTCCTTGGGATTTATCTACCTTTGTGTTTTAAAACCTCCAGCACCTCCTTTTCTATAATGTGGACTCATTTCAAGACATTGAGTCATAGAGATGTATAGCACGGAAACAGATCCTTTGGACCAACTCCTGCATGACATATCTAGTCACATTTGCCACAATTTCGCCAATATCCCTCTAAACCCTTCCTATTCATACACCCACCCACATGCCTTTTAAATGTATTTCTATCACCCTCCACTATTTCCTCTGACAGCTTATTCTATACACTCTGCAGGAACCAGTTGTCCTTTAGGTCACTTTAAAAAGTTCCTCTCGCATTTTAAAGCTATGTCCTGTCAGTTGGGAATCCCTCAGCCTGGGGAAAAGATCTTGATATTGACCCTATCAATGATCATCATGATTTTAAACACCTTTATCAGTTAACTTCTCAGCTTCCCATCTTCAAGTGAATTCAGCCCCAGCTTATTCAGCATTTCCCTCTAGCGCAAACCCTCCAACCCTGGCAACATCCTTGGTCATTTTTCTGATCCCTCTCATGTTCCACAACATCCTTCCTGTGGCATTGAGACCAGAATTGCACACAGTATTCCAATAGTAATCGGGCCAAACACTGTTTAGTTCCCTGAGCTCCCCAGTCTTTATCCAAAGTAAGTTCCAAAGTGAAATATTTGTTTAGAATCTTATAATTTCACACATCGTTGGCTTCATTAATCATTAAGGATACTGGTTTTGTCCCTTGCTCTTTTTTTGCTCTTAATACACTTGTAGAATCTCTTTCAATTCTCCTTAACTTTGGCAGAAAAAGTTTTCGCATGTCGCCTTTTTGCATTCCTGATTTCAATGCTAAGTGTATTTCTCCATCCCCGATGCTCCTGAGGGGATTCCCTTGAGTCAGCCAGTTATATCTGACATGTGCCCCCTTTTTTCTTGACCAGAGCCTCGAAACTCAGCCAGTGTTTCCTAATTCTGTCAGCATTGAGTTGCACACTAACAGGAACATGCTGGCGCTGAACACTCCTTTTATCTCGATTGTAAGATATTCCTACTTGACAGACTTCCCTTTACCTGCAAATAGCCTCCCCAGATCTACTTTAAATATTCCTGTCTAATCCTATCTTGCTCCATTGTATAACTTGAACTTGTGGACCAGGCCTGTCCTTTTCGATCGCTATTTTCAACTAATACAATTGTGGTGACTTTCCAAAGTGCTCCCCCACTAACACCTCAGTCCCGTTCCCGAACTTGTTTCCCAAGGGGAGGTCAGGTTTAGCCCCATTCACCAGTTGGGCCATTTACATAATGACTGGGAGTTTCTGGAACATACTGAACAAATTCCTTCCATCCAAATGCTTAATGCAGTAGCAATCCCAGTCCAGGTTTGGAAAGGTTAAGATCCCCTACCGTTACAACCCTATTATTTTAATATCTGAGATCTCCTGACATATTTGCTCCTTCATCTCCCATTGCCTATTGCTGTAGTACGACCGTAGCAAACTGATGACCAATTTCTATTTCTCAGTTCCACCAATATCGCTTAACTGGGCGATCCCGCATGAATACTCCCTCTAGGTACTGCTGGGATATCCCCCCCACTCAAAACCACCAGCTCTCCCCCTGTTTTGCCTCCTGTTCTATCCTTCCTGCAGCATCTGTCCACTGGAACATTGAGCTGCTGGTCCTGTTGCTCCCTTAGCTGTGTTTCTGTAATATCTACAACATCTCAGTCCCATGTTCCCATCCATGCTCTGGGTTCATCTGCCTTATCTGTCCGGCCCTTTGCATTGAAATAAATGCAGTTTAATTCATCAATTTACCCTCATTGCCTGCTATGTTCTTGCCTGCCTTGCCTATTTATATTGCTCTCTTGAACATCTGTACCAACGTCAAATTTCTTTCTGGCCTTACGATTGTTTGGGGTCCCACACACCTGCCAGATGAGTTTAAATCCTCTCGAGCAGCTCCAGCAACTCCCCCCACCAGGATATGGGTCCCCCTCCTGCTCTCAGTTCAGGTGTCTTCCCCACCCTGTCTGCTTGTCTGACATATTCAGACATCCAGAGATTTGTCCACCAAGGTCCTGCCCTGCCCTCCCCACCACACTCTCCCCTTCCCTTCCCCTCCTCTCCCCACCCCTCCCCTCCCCTCTCTCGCCCTCCCCTCCCCTCCCCTCTCTCGCCCTCCCCTTCCCTCCCCTCTCTCTCCCTCCCCTTCCCTCCCCTGTCTCGCCCTCCCCTTCCCTCCCCTTTCTCGCCCTCCCGGCCCTCCCCTCCCCTACCTTCCCCTCTCTCACACTCCCGGCCCGCCCCACCTCACCCCTCTCTCGCCCTTCACTCCACTCCCCTCCCTTGCCCTCCCCTCCCCTCCCTTCTCTCGCCCTCCCCTCCCTTCTCTCGCCGTTCCCTCCCCTCCATTCTCTCGCCCTCCTGGCCTCCCCTCCCGTCCCCTCTATCGAACTCCCCTCCCCTCACTCGCCCTCCCGGCCCTCCCCTCCCCTTCCATCCCCTCTCTCGCCTCCCGCTCCCCACCCCTCTATTGCACCCCCTCCCCTTCACTCCCCTCTCTCGCACCCCCCTCTCGCCCTCCCCT